>NW_026893702.1:300000-541631 GCF_032452875.1 Bos javanicus
GCATGATAAACACGTGATCAGTGAATGACCAGCCACGTGATCACTGCATGCGCAGTCAGGTGGTCAGTTCCTGATCAGCCACCTGATCAGTGCGTGCACAGTCCCCTGATCAGTGCCTGTCAGTCACTGATCACTGCCTGATAAACACGTGATCAGTGCATGAACAGCCACGTGATCAGTGCATGCGCAGTCACGTGATCAGTGCATGATAGCCACGTGATCAGTGCATGATAGCCACGTGATCAGTGCATGATCAGTCACGTGATCAGTGCATGATCAGCCACGTGATCAGTGCATGATCAGCCACGTGATCAGTATGATCAGCCACGTGATCAGTGCATGATAGCCACGTGATCAGTGCATGATCAGTCACGTGATCAGTGCATGATCAGTCACGTGATCAGTACATGATAGCTACGTGATCAGTGCATGATCAGCCACGTGATCAGTGCATGATCAGCCACGTGATCAGTGCATGATCAGTCACGTGATCAGTGCATGATCAGTCACGTGATCAGTGCATGATCATCCACGTGATCAGTGCATGTCAGTCATGTAGTCAGTGCATGATAGCCCGTGATCAGTGCATGATCAGTCCCGTGATCAGTGCATGATCAGTCACGTGATCAGTGCATGATAGCCACGTGATCAGTGCATGATCAGTCACGTGATCAGTGCATGATCAGCCACGTGATCAGTGCATGATAGCCACGTGATCAGTGCATACAATTACGTGATCAGTGCATGATCAATCACGTGATCAGTGCATGATAGCCACGTGATCAGTGCATGATCATTCACGTGAAAGGTGTGTGATCAGCCACGTGAACAGTGCATGCTCAGTCACGTGATCAGGGCCTGCTGAGCTGCGTGATTCCTGTCTGCTCATCTGCTTGACAATTGCCAGCTGAGCTGCACGATTCCTGCCTGTCATCTCCTTGACAATTGCCACCTGTGCTGCATAATTCCTGCCTGCTCATCTACTTGATTATTGCCAGCTGAGCAGCATGATTTCTCAGAGGTGAGTTCCATGATTATAGCCTGATGACTGATTCCTGCCTACTCAGCTCTTTGTTCATTGCCTGCAGATGCACATGATCAGTGTATGACACCAAACATGATCAGTGCATGATCAGTCACATGATCAGTGCATGATAAGCCACGTGATCAGTGCATGATCAGTCACGTGATCAGTGCATGATCAGCCACGTGATCAGTGCATGATAGCCACGTGATCAGTGCATGATCAGTCACGTGATCAGTGCATGATCAGTCACGTGATCAGTGCATGATCAGCCACGTGATCAGTGCATGATCAATCACGTGATCAGTGCATGATCAGTCACGTGATCAGTGCATGATAGCCACGTGATCAGTGCATGATCAGCCACGTGATCAGTGCATGATCAGCCACGTGATCAGTGCATGATCAGTTACGTGATCAGTGCATGATCAGCCACGTGATCAGTGCATGGTCAGACACGTGATCAGTGTATGATCAGCCACGTGATCAGTGCATGATATCCACGTGATCAGTGCATGATCAGTCACGTGATCAGTGTATGATCAGCCACGTGAACAGTGCATGCTCAGTCACGTGATCAGGGCCTGCTGAGCTGCGTGATTACTGTCTGCTCATCTGCTTGACAATTGCCAGCTGAGCTGCACGATTCCTGCCTGTCATCTGCTTGACAATTGCCAGCTGTGCTGCGTAATTCCTGCCTGCTCAGCTGCTTGATTATTGCCAGCTGAGCAGCATGATTCCTCACAGCTGAGTTCCATGATTATTGCCTGCTGACTGTTTGATTCGTGCCTACTCAGCTCTTTGTTTATTGCCTCCAGAGGCACATGATCAGTGTATGATAGCAAACATGATCAGCGCATGATCAGTCACATGATCAGCGCCATTAAGTCACGTGATCACTACATGATAGTCATGTGATCAGTCCATGCTCAGTCACGGTATCAGTGCATGATCAGCCACGTGATCAGTGCATGATAGCCACGTGATCAGTGCATGATAGCCACGTGATCAGTGCATGATCAGCCAGGATCAGTGCATGATAGCTACGTGATCAGTGCATGATCAGTCACGTGATCAGTGCATGACAGGCACGTGATCAGTGCATGATCAGCCACGTGATCAGTGCATGATAGCCACGTGATCAGTGCATGATCAGTCACGTGATCAGTGCATGATCAGTCACGTGACCAGTACATGGTAGCTACGTGATCAGTGCATGATCAGCCACGTGATCAGTGCATGATAGCCACGTGATCAGTGCATGATCAGCCACGTGATCAGTGCATGATCAGCCACGTGATCAGTGCATGATCAATTACGTGATCAGTGCATGATCAGTCACGTGATCAGTGCATGATAGCTGCGTGATCAGTGCATGATCAGCCACGTGATCAGTGCATGATAGCCACGTGATCAGTGCATGATCAGTCACGTGATCAGTGCATGATCAGTCACGTGATCAGTGCATGATCAGTTACGTGATCAGTGCATGATCAGTCACGTGATCAGTGCATGATAGCTACGTGATCAGTGCATGATCAGCCACGTGATCAGTGCATGATAGCCACGTGATCAGTGCATGATAGCCACGTGATCAGTGCATGATCAGTCACGTGATAGTGCATGATCAGCCACGTGATCAGTGCATGATAGCCACGTGATCAGTGCATGATCAGTCACGTGATCAGTGCATGATCAGCCACGTGATCAGTGCATGATCAGTCACGTGATCAGTGCATGATCAATTACGTGATCAGTGCATGATCAGTCACGTGACCAGTGCATGGTAGCTACGTGATCATTGCATGATCAGCCACGTGATCAGTGCATGATAGCCACGTGATCAGTGCATGATCAGTCACGTGATCAGTGCATGATCAGCCACGTGATCAGTGCATGATGCCACGTGATCAGTGCATGATCAGTCACGTGAGAGTTGTGTGATCAGCCACGTGATCAGTGCATGATCAGCCACGTGATCAGTGCATGATAGCCACGTGATCAGTGCATGATCAGTTACGTGATCAGTGCATGATCAGCCACGTGATCAGTGCATGATCAGACACGTGATCAGCCATGATCAGCCACGTGATCAGTGCATGATAGCCACGTGATCAGTGCATGATCAGTCACGTGATCAGTGCATGATCAGTCACGTGATCAGTGCATGATCAGTCACGTGATCAGTGCATGATCAGTCACGTGATCAGTGCATGATAGCTGCGTGATCAGTGCATGATCAGCCACGTGATCAGTGCATGATAGCCACGTGATCAGTGCATGATCAGTCACGTGATCAGTGTATGATCAGCCACGTGATCAGTGCATGATCAGCCACGTGATCAGTGCATGATCAGCCACGTGATCAGTGCATGATCAGCCACGTGATCAGTGCATGCTCAGTCACGTGATCAGGGCCTGCTGAGCTGCGTGATTACTGTCTGCTCATCTGCTTGACAATTGCCAGCTGAGCTGCATGATTCCTGCCTGTCATCTGCTTGACAATTGCCAGCTGTGCTGTAATTCCTGCCTGCTCAGCTGCTTGATTATTGCCAGCTGAGCAGCATGATTCCTCACAGCTGAGTTCCATGATTATTGCCTGCTGACTGTTTGATTCGTGCCTACTCAGCTCTTTGTTTATTGCCTCCAGAGGCACATGATCAGTGTATGATAGCAAACATGATCAGCGCATGATCAGTCACATGATCAGCGCCATTAAGTCACGTGATCACTACATGATAGTCATGTGATCAGTCCATGCTCAGTCACGGTATCAGTGCATGATCAGCCACGTGATCAGTGCATGATCAGCCACGTGATCAGTGCATGATCAGCCACGTGATCAGTGCATGATCAGCCACGTGATCAGTGCATGATAGCCACGTGATCAGTGCATGATCAGTCACGTGATCAGTGCATGACAGTCACGTGATCAGTGCATGATCAGCCACGTGATCAGTGCATGATAGCCACGTGATCAGTGCATGATCAGTTACGTGATCAGTGCATGATCAGTCACGTGACCAGTACATGGTAGCTACGTGATCATTGCATGATCAGCCACGTGAGCAGTGCATGATAGCCACGTGATCAGTGCATGATCAGTCACGTGATCAGTGCATGATCAGTCACGTGATCAGTGCATGATCAGTCACGTGATCAGTGCATGATCAGTCACGTGATCAGTGCATGATAGCCACGTGATCAGTGCATGATCAGCCACGTGATCAGTGCATGATAGCCACGTGATCAGTGCATGATCAGCCACGTGATCAGTGCATGATCAGTCACGTGATCAGTGCATGATCAGCCACGTGATCAGTGCATGATCAGCACGTGATCAGTATGATCAGCCACGTGATCAGTGCATGATAGCCACGTGATCAGTGCATGATCAGTCACGTGATCAGTGCATGATCAGTCACGTGATCAGTGCATGATAGCCACGTGATCAGTGCATGATCAGCCACGTGATCAGTGCATGATAGCCACGTGATCAGTGCATGATCAGTCACGTGATCAGTGCATGATCAGCCACGTGATCAGTGCATGATAGCCACGTGATCAGTGCATGATCAGTCACGTGATCAGTGCATGATCAGCCACGTGATCAGTGCATGATAGCCACGTGATCAGTGCATGATAGCCACGTGATCAGTGCATGATCAGTCACGTGATCAGTGCATGATCAGCCACGTGATCAGTGCATGATCAGTCACGTGATCAGTGCATGATCAGCCACGTGATCAGTGCATGATCAGGCACGTGATCAGTATGATCAGCCACGTGATCAGTGCATGATAGCCACGTGATCAGTGCATGATCAGTCACGTGATCAGTGCATGATCAGCCACGTGATCAGTGCATGATAGCCACGTGATCAGTGCATGATAGCCACGTGATCAGTGCATGATCAGCCACGTGATCAGTGCATGATCAGTCACGTGATCAGTATGATCAGTCACGTGATCAGTGCATGATAGCCACGTGATCAGTGCATGATAGCCACGTGATCAGTGCATGATCAGTCACGTGATCAGTGCATGATCAGCCACGTGATCAGTGCATGATCAGCCACGTGATCAGTATGATCAGCCACGTGATCAGTGCATGATCAGCCACGTGATCAGTGCATGATCAGTCACGTGATCAGTGCATGATCAGCCACGTGATCAGTGCATGATAGCCACGTGATCAGTGCATGATAGCCACGTGATCAGTGCATGATCAGTCACGTGATCAGTGCATGATCAGCCACGTGATCAGTGCATGATCAGCCACGTGATCAGTATGATCAGTCACGTGATCAGTGCATGATAGCCACGTGATCAGTGCATGATCAGTCACGTGATCAGTGCATGATCAGTCACGTGATCAGTGCATGATCAGTTACGTGATCAGTGCATGATCAGTCACGTGATCAGTGCATGGTAGCTACGTGATCAGTGCATGATCAGCCACGTGATCAGTGCATGATAGCCACGTGATCAGTGCATGATCAGTCACGTGATCAGTGCATGATCAGCCACGTGATCAGTGCATGATCAGTTACGTGATCAGTGCATGATCAGTCACGTGACCAGTGCATGGTAGCTGTGTGATCATTGCATGATCAGCCAGTGAGCAGTGCATGATAGCCACGTGATCAGTGCATGATCAGTCACGTGATCAGTGCATGATCAGTCACGTGATCAGTGCATGATCAGCCACGTGATCAGTGCATGATCAGCCACGTGATCAGTGCATGATAGCCACGTGATCAGTGCATGATCAGTTACGTGATCAGTGTATGATCAGCCACGTGATCAGTGCATGGTCAGACACGTGATCAGTGTATGATCAGCCACGTGATCAGTGCATGATATCCACGTGATCAGTGCATGATCAGCCACGTGAACAGTGCATGCTCAGTCACGTGATCAGGGCCTGCTGAGCTGCGTGATTACTGTCTGCTCATCTGCTTGACAATTGCCAGCTGAGCTGCACGATTCCTGCCTGTCATCTGCTTGACAATTGCCAGCTGTGCTGCGTAATTCCTGCCTGCTCAGCTGCTTGATTATTGCCAGCTGAGCAGCATGATTCCTCACAGCTGAGTTCCATGATTATTGCCTGCTGACTGTTTGATTCGTGCCTACTCAGCTCTTTGTTTATTGCCTCCAGAGGCACATGATCAGTGTATGATAGCAAACATGATCAGTGCATGATCAGCGCCATTAAGTCACGTGATCACTACATGATAGTCATGTGATCAGTCCATGCTCAGTCACGGTATCAGTGCATGATCAGCCACGTGATCAGTGCATGATCTGTCACGTGATTAGTGTATGATCATCCACGTGATCAGTGCATGGGCAGTCATGTGATCAGTGCATGATTAGACGTGATCAGTGCATGATCAGTCTCGTGATCAGTGCATGATAGCCACGTGATCAGTGCATGATCAGTCACCTGATGGGTGTATGATCATTCACGTGACCAGTACATGGTAGCTACATGATCAGTGCATGATCAGCCACGTGATCAGTGCATGATAGCCACGTGATCAGTGCATGATCAGCCACGTGATCAGTGCATGATCAGTCACGTGATCAGTGCATGATCAGTCACGTGATCAGTGCATGATAGCTGCGTGATCAGTGCATGATCAGCCACGTGATCAGTGCATGATAGCCACGTGATCAGTGCATGATCAGTCACGTGATCAGTGCATGATCAGCCACGTGATCAGTGCATGATCAATTACGTGATCAGTGCATGATCAGTCACGTGATCAGTGCATGGTAGCTACGTGATCAGTGCATGATCAGCCACGTGATCAGTGCATGATAGCCACGTGATCAGTGCATGATCAGTCACGTGATCAGTGCATGATCAGTCACGTGATCAGTGCATGATCAATTACGTGATCAGTGCATGATCAGTCACGTGATCAGTGCATGGTAGCTACGTGATCAGTGCATGATCAGCCACGTGATCAGTGCATGATAGCCACGTGATCAGTGCATGATAGCCACGTGATCAGTGCATGATCAGTCACGTGATCAGTGTGTGATCAGCCACGTGATCAGTGCATGATATCCACGTGATCAGTGCATGATAGCCACGTGATCAGTGCATGATAGCCACGTGATCAGTGCATGATCAGTCACGTGATCAGTGTGTGATCAGCCACGTGATCAGTGCATGATCAGTCACGTGATCAGTGCATGATCAATTACGTGATCAGTGCATGATCAGCCACGTGATCAGTGCATGATTGCTACGTGATCAGTGCATGATCAGCCACGTGATCAGTGCATGATAGCCACGTGATCAGTGCATGATAGCCACGTGATCAGTGCATGATCAGTCACGTGATCAGTGCATGATCAGTCACGTGATCAGTGCATGATCAGTCACTGATCAGTGCATGATCATTTACGTGATCAGTGCATGATCAGTCATGTGATCAGTATATGATAGCTACGTGATCAGTGCATGATCAGCCACGTGATCAGTGCATGATAGCCACGTGATCAGTGCATGATCAGTCACGTGATCAGTGTATGATCAGCCACGTGATCAGTGCATGATGCCACGTGATCAGTGCATGATCAGTCACGTGACAGTGTGTGATCAGCCACGTGATCAGTGCATGATCAGCCACGTGATCAGTGCATGATAGCCACGTGATCAGTGCATGATCAGTCACGTGATCAGTGCATGATCAGTCACGTGATCAGTGCATGATCAGTCACGTGATCAGTGCATGATCAGTCACGTGATCAGTGCATGATAGCCACGTGATCAGTGCATGATCAGCCACGTGATCAGTGCATGATAGCCACGTGATCAGTGCATGATCAGTCACGTGATCAGTGCATGATCAGCCACGTGATCAGTGCATGACAGCACGTGATCAGTATGATCAGCCACGTGATCAGTGCATGATAGCCACGTGATCAGTGCATGATCAGTCACGTGATCAGTGCATGATCAGTCACGTGATCAGTGCATGATCAGCCACGTGATCAGTGCATGATCAATTACGTGATCAGTGCATGATCAGTCACGTGATCAGTGCATGGTAGCTACGTGATCAGTGCATGATCAGCCACGTGATCAGTGCATGATAGCCACGTGATCAGTGCATGATCAGCACGTGATCAGTGCATGATCAGTCACGTGATCAGTGCATGATCAGCCACGTGATCAGTGCATGATAGCCACGTGATCAGTGCATGATCAGTTACGTGAGCAGTGTATGATCAGCCACGTGATCAGTGCATGGTCAGACACGTGAACAGTGTATGATCAGCCACGTGATCAGTGCATGATATCCAAGTGATCAGTGCATGATCATCACGTGATCAGTGTATGATCAGCCACGTGAACAGTGCATGCTCAGTCACGTGATCAGGGCCTGCTGAGCTGCGTGATTACTGTCTGCTCATCTGCTTGACAATTGCCAGCTGAGCTGCACGATTCCTGCCTGTCATCTGCTTGACAATTGCCAGCTGTGCTGCGTAATTCCTGCCTGCTCAGCTGCTTGATTATTGCCAGCTGAGCAGCATGATTCCTCACAGCTGAGTTCCATGATTATTGCCTGCTGACTGTTTGATTCGTGCCTACTCAGCTCTTTGTTTATTGCCTCCAGAGGCACATGATCAGTGTATGATAGCAAACATGATCAGCGCATGATCAGTCACATGATCAGCGCCATTAAGTCACGTGATCACTACATGATAGTCATGTGATCAGTCCATGCTCAGTCACGGTATCAGTGCATGATCAGCCACGTGATCAGTGCATGATCAGCCACGTGATCAGTTCATGATAGCCATGTGATCAGTGCATGATCAGTCACGTGATCAGTGCATGATCAGTCACGTGATCAGTGCATGATCAGCCACGTGATCAGTGCATGATCAGTCACCTGATGGGTGTATGATCAGTCACGTGACCAGTACATGGTAGCTACATGATCATTGCATGATCAGCCACGTGAGTAGTGCATGATAGCCACGTGATCAGTGCATGATCAGTCACGTGATCAGTGCATGATCAGTCATTGATCAGTGCATGATCAGGCACGTGATCAGTGCATGATCAGCCACGTGATCAGTGCATGATAGCCACGTGATCAGTGCATGATCAGTCACGTGATCAGTGCATGATCAGTCACGTGATCAGTGCATGATCAGCCACGTGATCAGTGCATGATCAGCCACGTGATCAGTGCATGATCAGTCACGTGATCAGTGCATGATCAGTCACGTGATCAGTGCATGGTAGCTACGTGATCAGTGCATGATCAGCCACGTGATCAGTGCATGAAGCCACGTGATCAGTGCATGATCAGTCACGTGATCAGTGCATGATCAGTCACGTGATCAGTGCATGATCAGTCACGTGATCAGTGCATGATCAATTACGTGATCAGTGCATGATCAGTCACGTGATCAGTGCATGATAGCTACGTGATCAGTGCATGATCAGCCACGTGATCAGTGCATGATAGCCACGTGATCAGTGCATGATCAGTCACATGATCAGTGCATGATCATCCACGTGATCAGTGCATGATCAGCCACGTGATCAGTGCATGATGTAGACGTGATCAGTGCATGATCAGTCACGTGATCAGTGCATGATCAGCCACGTGATCAGTGCATGATAGCCACGTGATCAGTGCATGATAGCCACGTGATCAGTGCATGATCAGTCACGTGATCAGTGCATGATCAGCCACGTGATCAGTGCATGATAGCCACGTGATCAGTGCATGATCAGTCACGTGATCAGTGCATGATCAGTCACGTGATCAGTGCATGATCAGCCACGTGATCAGTGCATGATCAGCCACGTGATCAGTGCATGATCAGTCACGTGATCAGTGCATGATCAGTCACGTGATCAGTGCATGATCAGTCACGTGATCAGTGCATGATCAGCCACGTGATCAGTGCATGATAGCCACGTGATCAGTGCATGATCAGTCACGTGATCAGTGCATGATCAGTCACGTGATCAGTGCATGATCAGCCACGTGATCAGTGCATGATCAGCCACGTGATCAGTGCATGATCAGTCACGTGATCAGTGCATGATCAGCCACGTGATCAGTGCATGATCAGTCACGTGATCAGTGCATGATCAGTCACGTGATCAGTGCATGATCAGTCACGTGATCAGTGCATGATCAGTCACGTGATCAGTGCATGATAGCTACGTGATCATTGCATGATCAGCCACGTGATCAGTGCATGATAGCCACGTGATCAGTGCATGATCAGTCACGTGATCAGTGCATGATCAGCCACGTGATCAGTGCATGAGTGCCACGTGATCAGTGCATGATAGTCACGTGATCAGTGCATGATCAGCCACGTGATCAGTGCATGATCAGCCACGTGATCAGTGCATGATAGCCACGTGATCAGTGCATGATCAGTCACGTGATCAGTGCATGATCAGCCACGTGATCAGTGCATGATCAGTCACGTGATCAGTGCATGATGTAGACGTGATCAGTGCATGATCAGTCACGTGATCAGTGCATGATCAGCCACGTGATCAGTGCATGATCAGCCACGTGATCAGTGCATGATAGCCAGTGATCAGTGCATGATCAGTCACGTGATCAGTGCATGATCAGCCACGTGATCAGTGCATGATAGCCACTGATCAGTGCATGATCAGTCACGTGATCAGTGCATGATCAGTCACGTGATCAGTGCATGATCAGCCACGTGATCAGTGCATGATCAGCCACGTGATCAGTGCATGATCAGTCACGTGATCAGTGCATGATCAGTCACGTGATCAGTGCATGATCAGTCACGTGATCAGTGCATGATCAGCCACGTGATCAGTGCATGATAGCCACGTGATCAGTGCATGATCAGTCACGTGATCAGTGCATGATCAGTCACGTGATCAGTGCATGATCAGCCACGTGATCAGTGCATGATCAGCCACGTGATCAGTGCATGATCAGCCACGTGATCAGTGCATGATCAGCCACGTGATCAGTGCATGATCAGTCACGTGATCAGTGCATGATCAGTCACGTGAACAGTGCATGATCATTTACGTGATCAGTGCATGATCAGTCACGTGACCAGTATATGGTAGCTACGTGATCATTCCATGACGAGCCACGTGAGCAGTGCATGATAGCCACGTGATGTGTGCATGATCAGTTACGTGAGCAGAGTATGATCAGCCACGTGATCAGTGCATGAGTGCCACGTGATCAGTGCATGATATGTCACGTGACAGGTGTGTGATCAGCCACGTGAACAGTGCATGTTCAGCCACGTGATCAGTGCATGATAGCCACGTGATCAGTGCATGATCAGTTACGTGAGCAGTGTATGATCAGCCACGTGATCAGTGCATGGTCAGACACGTGAACAGTGTATGATCAGCCACGTGATCAGTGCATGATATCCAAGTGATCAGTGCATGATCAATCACGTGATCAGTGTATGATCAGCCACGTGAACAGTGCATGCTCAGTCACGTGATCTGGGCCTGCTGAGCTGCGTGATTACTGTCTGCTCATCTGCTTGACAATTGCCAGCTGAGCTGCACGATTCCTGCCTGTCATCTGCTTGACAATTGCCAGCTGTGCTGCGTAATTCCTGCCTGCTCAGCTGCTTGATTATTGCCAGCTGAGCAGCATGATTCCTCACACCTGAGTTCCATGATTATTGCCTGCTGACTGTTTGATTCGTGCCTACTCAGCTCTTTGTTTATTGCCTCCAGAGGCACATGATCAGTGTATGATAGCAAACATGATCAGCGCATGATCAGCGCCATTAAGTCACGTGATCACTACATGATAGTCATGTGATCAGTCCATGCTCAGTCACGGTATCAGTGCATGATCAGCCACGTGATCAGTGCATGATCAGCCAGTGATCAGTGCATGATAGCCATGTGATCAGTGCATGATCAGTCACGTGATCAGTGCATGATCAGTCACGTGATCAGTGCATGATCAGCCACGTGATCAGTGCATGATCAGTCACCTGATGGGTGTATGATCAGTCACGTGACCAGTACATGGTAGCTACATGATCATTGCATGATCAGCCACGTGAGTAGTGCATGATAGCCACGTGATCAGTGCATGATCAGTCACGTGATCAGTGCATGATCAGTCATGTGATCAGTGCATGATCAGGCACGTGATCAGTGCATGATCAGCCACGTGATCAGTGCATGATAGCCACGTGATCAGTGCATGATCAGTCACGTGATCAGTGCATGATCAGTCACGTGATCAGTGCATGATCAGCCACGTGATCAGTGCATGATCAGCCACGTGATCAGTGCATGATCAATTACGTGATCAGTGCATGATCAGTCACGTGATCAGTGCATGGTAGCTACGTGATCAGTGCATGATCAGCCACGTGATCAGTGCATGATAGCCACGTGATCAGTGCATGATCAGTCACGTGATCAGTGCATGATCAGTCACGTGATCAGTGCATGATCAGTCACGTGATCAGTGCATGATCAATTACGTGATCAGTGCATGATCAGTCACGTGATCAGTGCATGATAGCTACGTGATCAGTGCATGATCAGCCACGTGATCAGTGCATGATAGCCACGTGATCAGTGCATGATCAGTCACGTGATCAGTGCATGATCATCCACGTGATCAGTGCATGATCAGTCACGTGATCAGTGCATGATATAGACGTGATCAGTGCATGATCAGTCACGTGATCAGTGCATGATCAGCCACGTGATCAGTGCATGATAGCCACGTGATCAGTGCATGATAGCCAGTGATCAGTGCATGATCAGTCACGTGATCAGTGCATGATCAGCCACGTGATCAGTGCATGATAGCCACTGATCAGTGCATGATCAGTCACGTGATCAGTGCATGATCAGTCACGTGATCAGTGCATGATCAGCCACGTGATCAGTGCATGATCAGTCACGTGATCAGTGCATGATCAGCCACGTGATCAGTGCATGATCAGCCACGTGATCAGTGCATGATCAGTCACGTGATCAGTGCATGATCAGCCACGTGATCAGTGCATGATCAGTCACGTGATCAGTGCATGATCAGCCACGTGATCAGTGCATGATCAGTCACGTGATCAGTGCATGATAGCCCGTGATCAGTGCATGATCAGTCCCGTGATCAGTGCATGATCAGTCACGTGATCAGTGCATGATAGCCACGTGATCAGTGCATGATCAGCCACGTGATCAGTGCATGATCAGTCACGTGATAGTGTGTGATCAGCCACGTGATCAGTGCATGATATCAGTGCATGATAGCCACGTGATCAGTGCATGATAGCCACGTGATCAGTGCATGATCAGCCACGTGATCAGTGCATGATGAGCCACGTGATCAGTGCATGATCAATTACGTGATCAGTGCATGATCAGTCACGTGACCAGTACATGGTTGCTACGTGATCGTTGCATGATCAGCCACGTGAGCAGTGCATGATAGCCACGTGATCAGTGCATGATCAGTCACGTGATCAGTACATGATCAGTCACGTGAACAGTGCATGATCATTTACGTGATCTGTGCATGATCAGTCACGTGACCAGTATATGGTAGCTACGTGATCATTCCATGACGAGCCACGTGAGCAGTGCATGATAGCCACGTGATGTGTGCATGATCAGTTACGTGAGCAGAGTATGATCAGCCACGTGATCAGTGCATGAGTGCCACGTGATCAGTGCATGATATGTCACGTGACAGGTGTGTGATCAGCCACGTGAACAGTGCATGTTCAGCCACGTGATCAGTGCATGATAGCCACGTGATCAGTGCATGATCAGTTACGTGAGCAGTGTATGATCAGCCACGTGATCAGTGCATGGTCAGACACGTGAACAGTGTATGATCAGCCACGTGATCAGTGCATGATATCCAAGTGATCAGTGCATGATCAATCACGTGATCAGTGTATGATCAGCCACGTGAACAGTGCATGCTCAGTCACGTGATCAGGGCCTGCTGAGCTGCGTGATTACTGTCTGCTCATCTGCTTGACAATTGCCAGCTGAGCTGCACGATTCCTGCCTGTCATCTGCTTGACAATTGCCAGCTGTGCTGCGTAATTCCTGCCTGCTCAGCTGCTTGATTATTGCCAGCTGAGCAGCATGATTCCTCACAGCTGAGTTCCATGATTATTGCCTGCTGACTGTTTGATTCGTGCCTACTCAGCTCTTTGTTTATTGCCTCCAGAGGCACATGATCAGTGTATGATAGCAAACATGATCAGCGCATGATCAGTCACATGATCAGCGCCATTAAGTCACGTGATCACTACATGATAGTCATGTGATCAGTCCATGCTCAGTCACGGTATCAGTGCATGATCAGCCACGTGATCAGTGCATGATCAGTCACATGATTAGTGTATGATCATCCACGTGATCAGTGCATGGGCAGTCATGTGATCAGTGCATGATATAGACGTGATCAGTGCATGATCAGTCACGTGATCAGTGCATGATAGCCACGTGATCAGTGCATGATCAGCCACGTGATCAGTGCATGATCAGTCATGTATCAGTGCATGATAGCCACGTGATCAGTGCATGATCAGTCACGTGATCAGTGCATGATCAGCCACGTGATCAGTGCATGATAGCCACGTGATCAGTGCATGATCAGTCACGTGATCAGTGCATGATCAGTCACGTGATCAGTGTGTGATCAGCCACGTGATCAGTGCATGATCAGTCACGTGATCAGTGCATGATGAGCTGTGTGATCACTGTCTGATCATCTGCTTGACAATTTCCAGCTGAGCTGCACGATTCCTGCCTGTCATCTGCTTGACAATTGCCACCTGTGCTGCATAATTCCTGCCTGCTCATCTACTTGATCATTGCCAGCTGAGCAGCATGATTTCTCAGAGGTGAGTTCCATGATCATAGCCTGCTGACTGATTCCTGCCTACTCAGCTCTATGTTCATTGCCTCCAGAGGCACATGATCAGTGTGTGACACCAAACATGATCAGTGCATGATCAGTCACGTGATCAGTGCATGATAAGCCACGTGATCAGTGCATGATCAGCCACGTGATCAGTGCATGATCAGTCACGTGATCAGTGCATGATAGCCACGTGATCAGTGCATGATCAGCCACGTGATCAGTGCATGATCAGCCACGTGATCAGTGCATGATCAGTCACGTGATCAGTGCATGATCAGCCACGTGATCAGTGCATGATCAGCCACGTGATCAGTGCATGATCAGTCACGTGATCAGTGCATGATCAGCCACGTGATCAGTGCATGATCAGTCACGTGATCAGGGCCTGCTGAGCTGCGTGATTACTGTCTGCTCATCTGCTTGACAATTGCCAGCTGAGCTGCACGATTCCTGCCTGTCATCTGCTTGACAATTGCCAGCTGTGCTGCGTAATTCCTGCCTGCTCAGCTGCTTGATTATTGCCAGCTGAGCAGCATGATTCCTCACAGCTGAGTTCCATGATTATTGCCTGCTGACTGTTTGATTCGTGCCTACTCAGCTCTTTGTTTATTGCCTCCAGAGGCACATGATCAGTGTATGATAGCAAACATGATCAGCGCATGATCAGTCACATGATCAGCGCCATTAAGTCACGTGATCACTACATGATAGTCATGTGATCAGTCCATGCTCAGTCACGGTATCAGTGCATGATCAGCCACGTGATCAGTGCATGATCTGTCACATGATTAGTGTATGATCATCCACGTGATCAGTGCATGGGCAGTCATGTGATCAGTGCATGATATAGACGTGATCAGTGCATGATCAGTCTCGTGATCAGTGCATGATAGCCACGTGATCAGTGCATGATCAGTCACCTGATGGGTGTATGATCATTCACGTGACCTGTACATGGTAGCTACATGATCATTGCATGATCAGCCACGTGAGTAGTGCATGATAGCCACGTGATCAGTGCATGATCAGTCACGTGATCAGTGCATGATCAGTCATGTGACCAGTACATGGTAGCTGCGTGATCAGTGCATGATCAGCCACGTGAGCAGTGCATGATAGCCACGTGATCAGTGCATGATCAGACACGTGATCAGTGCATGATCAGTCACGTGATCAGTGCATGATCAGCCACGTGATCAGTGCATGATCAGGCACGTGATCAGTGTATGATCAGCCACGTGATCAGTGCATGATAGCCACGTGATCAGTGCATGATCAGTCACGTGATCAGTGCATGATCAGTCACGTGATCAGTGCATGATCAGCCACGTGATCAGTGCATGATCAGCCACGTGATCAGTGCATGATCAATTACGTGATCAGTGCATGATCAGTCACGTGACCAGTACATGGTAGCTACGTGATCATTGCCATGATCAGCCACGTGATCAGTGCATGATAGCCACGTGATCAGTGCATGATCAGCCACGTGATCAGTGCATGATCAGTCACGTGATCAGTGCATGATCAGTCACGTGATCAGTGCATGATCAGCCACGTGATCAGTGCATGTCAGTCATGTATCAGTGCATGATAGCCCGTGATCAGTGCATGATCAGTCCCGTGATCAGTGCATGATCAGCCACGTGATCAGTGCATGATAGCCACGTGATCAGTGCATGATCAGTCACGTGATCAGTGCATGATCAGTCACGTGATCAGTGTATGATCAGCCACGTGAACAGTGCATGCTCAGTCACGTGATCAGGGCCTGCTGAGCTGCGTGATTACTGTCTGCTCATCTGCTTGACAATTGCCAGCTGAGCTGCACGATTCCTGCCTGTCATCTGCTTGACAATTGCCAGCTGTGCTGCATAATTCCTGCCTGCTCAGCTGCTTGATTATTGCCAGCTGAGCAGCATGATTTCTCACAGCTGAGTTCCATGATTATTGCCTGCTGACTGATTCGTGCCTACTCAGCTCTTTGTTCATTGCCTCCAGAGGCACATGATCAGTGTATGACACCAAACATGATCAGTGCATGATCAGTCACATGATCAGTGCATGATAAGCCACGTGATCAGTGCATGATCAGTATGTGATCAGTGCATGATCAGTCACGTGATCAGTGCATGATAGCCACGTGATCAGTGCATGATCAGCCACGTGATCAGTGCATGATAGCCACGTGATCAGTGCATGATAGCCACGTGATCAGTGCATGATCAGTCACGTGATCAGTGCATGATCAGCCACGTGATCAGTGCATGATAGCCACGTGATCAGTGCATGATAGCCACGTGATCAGTGCATGATCAGTCACGTGATCAGTGCATGATCAGTCACGTGATCAGTGCATGATCAGCCACGTGATCAGTGCATGATCAGCCACGTGATCAGTGCATGATCAGTACGTGATCAGTGCATGATCAGTCACGTGACCAGTACATGGTAGCTGCGTGATCAGTGCATGATCAGCCACGTGATCAGTGCATGATAGCCACGTGATCAGTGCATGATCAGCCACGTGATCAGTGCATGATCAGTCACGTGATACGTGTGTGATCAGCCACGTGATCAGTGCATGATAGCCACGTGATCAGTGCATGATAGCCACGTGATCAGTGCATGATCAGTCACGTGATCAGTGCATGATCAGTCACGTGATCAGTGCATGATCAGCCACGTGATCAGTGCATGATCAGCCACGTGATCAGTGCATGATCAGTTACGTGATCAGTGCATGATCAGCCACGTGATCAGTGCATGATAGCCACGTGATCAGTGCATGATCAGTCACGTGATCAGTGCATGATCAGTCACGTGATCAGTGCATGATCATTTACGTGATCAGTGCATGATCAGTCACGTGACCAGTGCATGGTAGCTACGTGATCATTGCATGACAGCCACGTGATCAGTGCATGATAGCCACGTGATGTGTGCATGATCAGTTACGTGATCAGTGTATGATCAGCCACGTGATCAGTGCATGAGTGCCACGTGATCAGTGCATGATAGTCACGTGACAGTGTGTGATCAGCCACGTGATCAGTGCATGATCAGCCACGTGATCAGTGCATGATAGCCACGTGATCAGTGCATGATCAGTTACGTGATCAGTGCATGATCAGCCACGTGATCAGTGCATGATCAGACACGTGATCAGTGCATGATCAGCCACGTGATCAGTGCATGATCAGTCACGTGATCAGTGCATGATCAGTCACGTGATCAGTGCATGATAGCTACGTGATCAGTGCATGATCAGCCACGTGATCAGTGCATGATAGCCACGTGATCAGTGCATGATCAGTCACGTGATCAGTGCATGATCAGTCACGTGATCAGTGCATGATCAGCCACGTGATCAGTGCATGATCAGTCACGTGATCAGTGCATGATCAGCCACGTGATCAGTGCATGATCAGCCACGTGATCAGTGCATGATCAGTCACGTGATCAGTGCATGATCAGCCACGTGATCAGTGCATGATAGCCACGTGATCAGTGCATGATCAGTCACGTGATCAGTGCATGATCAGTCACGTGATCAGTGCATGATCAGCCACGTGATCAGTGCATGATCAGTTACGTGATCAGTGCATGATCAGTCACGTGATCAGTGCATGAAGCTACGTGATCAGTGCATGATCAGCCACGTGATCAGTGCATGATCAGTCACGTGATCAGTGCATGATCAGTCACGTGATCAGTGCATGATCAGCCACGTGATCAGTGCATGATCAGTCACGTGATCAGTGCATGATCAGTCACGTGACCAGTGCATGATAGCCACGTGATCAGTGCATGATCAGCCACGTGATCAGTGCATGATAGCCACGTGATCAGTGCATGATCAGTTACGTGAGCAGTGTATGATCAGCCACGTGATCAGTGCATGGTCAGACACGTGAACAGTGTATGATCAGCCACGTGATCAGTGCATGATATCCAAGTGATCAGTGCATGATCAATCACGTGATCAGTGTATGATCAGCCACGTGAACAGTGCATGCTCAGTCACGTGATCAGGGCCTGCTGAGCTGCGTGATTACTGTCTGCTCATCTGCTTGACAATTGCCAGCTGAGCTGCACGATTCCTGCCTGTCATCTGCTTGACAATTGCCAGCTGTGCTGCGTAATTCCTGCCTGCTCAGCTGCTTGATTATTGCCAGCTGAGCAGCATGATTCCTCACAGCTGAGTTCCATGATTATTGCCTGCTGACTGTTTGATTCGTGCCTACTCAGCTCTTTGTTTATTGCCTCCAGAGGCACATGATCAGTGTATGATAGCAAACATGATCAGCGCATGATCAGTCACATGATCAGCGCCATTAAGTCACGTGATCACTACATGATAGTCATGTGATCAGTCCATGCTCAGTCACGGTATCAGTGCATGATCAGCCACGTGATCAGTGCATGATCTGTCACATGATCAGTGTATGATCATCCACGTGATCAGTGCATGGGCAGTCATGTGATCAGTGCATGATATAGACGTGATCAGTGCATGATCAGTCACGTGATCAGTGCATGATAGCCACGTGATCAGTGCATGATCAGTCACCTGATGGGTGTATGATCATTCACGTGACCTGTACATGGTAGCTACATGATCATTGCATGATCAGCCACGTGAGTAGTGCATGATAGCCACGTGATCAGTGCATGATCAGTCACGTGATCAGTGCATGATCAGTCATGTGACCAGTACATGGTAGCTGCGTGATCATGCATGATCAGCCACGTGATCAGTGCATGATAGCCACGTGATCAGTGCATGATCAGTCACGTGATCAGTGCATGATCAGTCACGTGATCAGTGCATGATCAGCCACGTGATCAGTGCATGAGTCATGTATCAGTGCATGATAGCGCCATGATCAGTGCATGATCAGTACGTGATCAGTGCATGATCAGCCACGTGATCAGTGCATGATCAGCCACGTGATCAGTGCATGATCAGTCACGTGATCAGTGCATGATCAGTCACGTGATCAGTGTATGATCAGCCACGTGAACAGTGCATGCTCAGTCACGTGATCAGGGCCTGCTGAGCTGCGTGATTACTGTCTGCTCATCTGCTTGACAATTGCCAGCTGAGCTGCACGATTCCTGCCTGTCATCTGCTTGACAATTGCCAGCTGTGCTGCATAATTCCTGCCTGCTCAGCTGCTTGATTATTGCCAGCTGAGCAGCATGATTTCTCACAGCTGAGTTCCATGATTATAGCCTGCTGACTGATTCGTGCCTACTCAGCTCTTTGTTCATTGCCTCCAGAGGCACATGATCAGTGTATGACACAAACATGATCAGTGCATGATCAGTCACATGATCAGTGCATGATAAGCCACGTGATCAGTGCATGATCAATCACGTGATCAGTGCATGATCAGTCACGTGATCAGTGCATGGTAGCTGCGTGATCAGTGCATGATCAGCCACGTGATCAGTGCATGATAGCCACGTGATCAGTGCATGATCAGTCACGTGATCAGTGCATGATCAGTCACGTGATCAGTGCATGATAGCTACGTGATCAGTGCATGATCAGCCACGTGATCAGTGCATGATAGCCACGTGATCAGTGCATGATCAGTCACGTGATCAGTGCATGATCAGTCACTGATCAGTGCATGATCAGCCACGTGATCAGTGCATGATAGCCACGTGATCAGTGCATGATAGCCACGTGATCAGTGCATGATCAGTCACGTGATCAGTGCATGATCAGCCACGTGATCAGTGCATGATAGCCACGTGATCAGTGCATGATAGCCACGTGATCAGTGCATGATCAGTCACGTGATCAGTGCATGATCAGTCACGTGATAGTGTGTGATCAGCCACGTGATCAGTGCATGATCAGCCACGTGATCAGTGCATGATCAATTACGTGATCAGTGCATGATCAGTCACGTGACCAGTACATGGTAGCTACGTGATCATTGCATGATCAGCCACGTGATCAGTGCATGATAGCCACGTGATCAGTGCATGATAGCCACGTGATCAGTGCATGATCAGTCATGTGATACGTGCATGATCAGCCACGTGATCAGTGCATGATATCCACGTGATCAGTGCATGATAGCCACGTGATCAGTGCATGAGAGCCACGTGATCAGTGCATGATCAGTCACGTGATCATGTGTGATCAGCCACGTGATCAGTGCATGATCAATTACGTGATCAGTGCATGATCAGTCACGTGACCAGTACATGGTTGCTACGTGATCATTGCATGATCAGCCACGTGAGCAGTGCATGATAGCCACGTGATCAGTGCATGATCAGTCACGTGATCAGTACATGATCAGTCACGTGAACAGTGCATGATCATTTACGTGATCTGTGCATGATCAGTCACGTGACCAGTATATGGTAGCTACGTGATCATTCCATGACGAGCCACGTGAGCAGTGCATGATAGCCACGTGATGTGTGCATGATCAGTTACGTGAGCAGAGTATGATCAGCCACGTGATCAGTGCATGAGTGCCACGTGATCAGTGCATGATATGTCACGTGACAGGTGTGTGATCAGCCACGTGAACAGTGCATGTTCAGCCACGTGATCAGTGCATGATAGCCACGTGATCAGTGCATGATCAGTTACGTGAGCAGTGTATGATCAGCCACGTGATCAGTGCATGGTCAGACACGTGAACAGTGTATGATCAGCCACGTGATCAGTGCATGATATCCAAGTGATCAGTGCATGATCATCACGTGATCAGTGTATGATCAGCCACGTGAACAGTGCATGCTCAGTCACGTGATCAGGGCCTGCTGAGCTGCGTGATTACTGTCTGCTCATCTGCTTGACAATTGCCAGCTGAGCTGCACGATTCCTGCCTGTCATCTGCTTGACAATTGCCAGCTGTGCTGCGTAATTCCTGCCTGCTCAGCTGCTTGATTATTGCCAGCTGAGCAGCATGATTCCTCACAGCTGAGTTCCATGATTATTGCCTGCTGACTGTTTGATTCGTGCCTACTCAGCTCTTTGTTTATTGCCTCCAGAGGCACATGATCAGTGTATGATAGCAAACATGATCAGCGCATGATCAGTCACATGATCAGCGCCATTAAGTCACGTGATCACTACATGATAGTCATGTGATCAGTCCATGCTCAGTCACGGTATCAGTGCATGATCAGCCACGTGATCAGTGCATGATCAGCCACGTGATCAGTGCATGATAGCCATGTGATCAGTGCATGATCAGTCACGTGATCAGTGCATGATCAGGCACGTGATCAGTGCATGATCAGTCACGTGATCAGTGCATGATCAGTCACGTGATCAGTGCATGATCAGTCACGTGATCAGTGCATGATCAGCCACGTGATCAGTGCATGATCAGCCACGTGATCAGTGCATGATCAGTCACGTGATCAGTGCATGATCAGTCACGTGACCAGTACATGGTAGCTACGTGATCAGTGCATGATCAGCCACGTGAGCAGTGCATGATAGCCACGTGATCAGTGCATGATCAGTCACGTGATCAGTGCATGATCAGTCACGTGATCAGTGCATGATCAGTCACGTGATCAGTGCATGATCAATTACGTGATCAGTGCATGATCAGTCACGTGATCAGTACATGGTAGCTACGTGATCAGTGCATGATCAGCCACGTGATCAGTGCATGATAGCCACGTGATCAGTGCATGATCAGTCACATGATCAGTGCATGATCATCCACGTGATCAGTGCATGATCAGTCACGTGATCAGTGCATGATATAGACGTGATCAGTGCATGATCAGTCACGTGATCAGTGCATGATCAGCCACGTGATCAGTGCATGATAGCCAGTGATCAGTGCATGATAGCCAGTGATCAGTGCATGATCAGTCACGTGATCAGTGCATGATCAGCCACGTGATCAGTGCATGATCAGCCACGTGATCAGTGCATGATCAGCCACGTGATCAGTGCATGATCAGTTACGTGAGCAGTGTATGATCAGCCACGTGATCAGTGCATGGTCAGACACGTGAACAGTGTATGATCAGCCACGTGATCAGTGCATGATAGCCACGTGATCAGTGCATGATCAGTCACGTGATCAGTGTATGATCAGCCACGTGAACAGTGCATGCTCAGTCACGTGATCAGGGCCTGCTGAGCTGCGTGATTACTGTCTGCTCATCTGCTTGACAATTGCCAGCTGAGCTGCACGATTCCTGCCTGTCATCTGCTTGACAATTGCCAGCTGTGCTGCGTAATTCCTGCCTGCTCAGCTGCTTGATTATTGCCAGCTGAGCAGCATGATTCCTCACACCTGAGTTCCATGATTATTGCCTGCTGACTGTTTGATTCGTGCCTACTCAGCTCTTTGTTTATTGCCTCCAGAGGCACATGATCAGTGTATGATAGCAAACATGATCAGCGCATGATCAGTCACATGATCAGCGCCATTAAGTCACGTGATCACTACATGATAGTCATGTGATCAGTCCATGCTCAGTCACGGTATCAGTGCATGATCAGCCACGTGATCAGTGCATGATCAGCCACGTGATCAGTGCATGATAGCCACGTGATCAGTGCATGATCAGTCACGTGATCAGTGCATGATCAGGCACGTGATCAGTGCATGATCAGCCACGTGATCAGTGCATGATAGCCACGTGATCAGTGCATGATCAGTCACCTGATGGGTGTATGATCAGTCACGTGACCAGTACATGGTAGCTACATGATCATTGCATGATCAGCCACGTGAGTAGTGCATGATAGCCACGTGATCAGTGCATGATCAGTCACGTGATCAGTGCATGATCAGTCACGTGATCAGTGCATGATCAGTCACGTGATCAGTGCATGATCAGCCACGTGATCAGTGCATGATCAGTCACGTGATCAGTGCATGATCAGCCACGTGATCAGTGCATGATCAGTCACGTGATCAGTGCATGATATAGACGTGATCAGTGCATGATCAGTCACGTGATCAGTGCATGATCAGCCACGTGATCAGTGCATGATCAGTCACGTGATCAGTGCATGATCAGTCACGTGATCAGTGCATGATAGCTACGTGATCAGTGCATGATCAGCCACGTGATCAGTGCATGATCAGCCACGTGATCAGGGCCTGCTGAGCTGCGTGATTACTGTCTGCTCATCTGCTTGACAATTGCCAGCTGAGCTGCACGATTCCTGCCTGTCATCTGCTTGACAATTGCCAGCTGTGCTGCGTAATTCCTGCCTGCTCAGCTGCTTGATTATTGCCAGCTGAGCAGCATGATTCCTCACAGCTGAGTTCCATGATTATTGCCTGCTGACTGTTTGATTCGTGCCTACTCAGCTCTTTGTTTATTGCCTCCAGAGGCACATGATCAGTGTATGATAGCAAACATGATCAGCGCATGATCAGCGCCATTAAGTCACGTGATCACTACATGATAGTCATGTGATCAGTCCATGATCAGTCACGTATCAGTGCATGATCAGCCACGTGATCAGTGCATGATCAGCCACGTGATCAGTGCATGATAGCTGTGTGATCAGTGCATGATCAGTCACGTGATCAGTGCATGATCAGCCACGTGATCAGTGCATGATCAGTCACCTGATGGGTGTATGATCAGTCACGTGACAGTACATGGTAGCTACATGATCATTGCATGATCAGCCACGTGATAGTGCATGATAGCCACGTGATCAGTGCATGATCAGTCACGTGATCAGTGCATGATCAGTCACGTGACCAGTACATGGTAGTTACGTGATCATTGCATGATCAGCCACGTGATCAGTGCATGATAGCCACGTGATCAGTGCATGATAGCCACGTGATCAGTGCATGATCAGTCACGTGATCAGTGCATGATCAGCCACGTGATCAGTGCATGATAGCCACGTGATCAGTGCATGATAGCCACGTGATCAGTGCATGATCAGCCACGTGATCAGTGCATGATCAGTCACGTGATCATGTGTGATCAGCCACGTGATCAGTGCATGATCAATTACGTGATCAGTGCATGATCAGTCACGTGACCAGTACATGGTTGCTACGTGATCATTGCATGATCAGCCACGTGAGCAGAGCATGATAGCCACGTGATCAGTGCATGATCAGTCACGTGATCAGTACATGATCAGTCACGTGAACAGTGCATGATCATTTACGTGATCTGTGCATGATCAGTCACGTGACCAGTATATGGTAGCTACGTGATCATTCCATGACGAGCCACGTGAGCAGTGCATGATAGCCACGTGATGTGTGCATGATCAGTTACGTGAGCAGAGTATGATCAGCCACGTGATCAGTGCATGAGTGCCACGTGATCAGTGCATGATATGTCACGTGACAGGTGTGTGATCAGCCACGTGAACAGTGCATGTTCAGCCACGTGATCAGTGCATGATAGCCACGTGATCAGTGCATGATCAGTTACGTGAGCAGTGTATGATCAGCCACGTGATCAGTGCATGGTCAGACACGTGAACAGTGTATGATCAGCCACGTGATCAGTGCATGATATCCAAGTGATCAGTGCATGATCATCACGTGATCAGTGTATGATCAGCCACGTGAACAGTGCATGCTCAGTCACGTGATCAGGGCCTGCTGAGCTGCGTGATTACTGTCTGCTCATCTGCTTGACAATTGCCAGCTGAGCTGCACGATTCCTGCCTGTCATCTGCTTGACAATTGCCAGCTGTGCTGCGTAATTCCTGCCTGCTCAGCTGCTTGATTATTGCCAGCTGAGCAGCATGATTCCTCACAGCTGAGTTCCATGATTATTGCCTGCTGACTTTTGATTCGTGCCTACTCAGCTCTTTGTTTATTGCCTCCAGAGGCACATGATCAGTGTATGATAGCAAACATGATCAGCGCATGATCAGTCACATGATCAGCGCCATTAAGTCACGTGATCACTACATGATAGTCATGTGATCAGTCCATGCTCAGTCACGGTATCAGTGCATGATCAGCCACGTGATCAGTGCATGATCAGCCACGTGATCAGTTCATGATAGCTATGTGATCAGTGCATGATCAGTCACGTGATCAGTGCATGATCAGGCACGTGATCAGTGCATGATCAGTCACCTGATGGGTGTATGATCAGTCACGTGACCTGTACATGGTAGCTACATGATCATTGCATGATCAGCCACGTGAGTAGTGCATGATAGCCACGTGATCAGTGCATGATCAGTCACGTGATCAGTGCATGATCAGTCATGTGATCAGTGCATGATCAGGCACGTGATCAGTGCATGATCAGCCACGTGATCAGTGCATGATAGCCACGTGATCAGTGCATGATCAGTCACGTGATCAGTGCATGATCAGTCACGTGATCAGTGCATGATCAGCCACGTGATCAGTGCATGATCAGCCACGTGATCAGTGCATGATCATTACGTGATCAGTGCATGATCAGTCACGTGACCAGTGCATGGTAGCTACGTGATCAGTGCATGATCAGCCACGTGATCAGTGCATGATAGCCACGTGATCAGTGCATGATCAGTCACGTGATCAGTGCATGATCAGTCACGTGATCAGTGCATGATCAGTCACGTGATCAGTGCATGATCAGTCACGTGATCAGTGCATGATCAGCCACGTGATCAGTGCATGATATGTCACGTGACAGTGTGTGATCAGCCACGTGACAGTGCATGTTCAGCCACGTGATCAGTGCATGATAGCCACGTGATCAGTGCATGATCAGTTACGTGAGCAGTGTATGATCAGCCACGTGATCAGTGCATGGTCAGACACGTGAACAGTGTATGATCAGCCACGTGATCAGTGCATGATATCCAAGTGATCAGTGCATGATCAATCACGTGATCAGTGTATGATCAGCCACGTGAACAGTGCATGCTCAGTCACGTGATCAGGGCCTGCTGAGCTGCGTGATTACTGTCTGCTCATCTGCTTGACAATTGCCAGCTGAGCTGCACGATTCCTGCCTGTCATCTGCTTGACAATTGCCAGCTGTGCTGCGTAATTCCTGCCTGCTCAGCTGCTTGATTATTGCCAGCTGAGCAGCATGATTCCTCACAGCTGAGTTCCATGATTATTGCCTGCTGACTGTTTGATTCGTGCCTACTCAGCTCTTTGTTTATTGCCTCCAGAGGCACATGATCAGTGTATGATAGCAAACATGATCAGCGCATGATCAGTCACATGATCAGCGCCATTAAGTCACGTGATCACTACATGATAGTCATGTGATCAGTCCATGCTCAGTCACGGTATCAGTGCATGATCAGCCACGTGATCAGTGCATGATCTGTCACATGATTAGTGTATGATCATCCACGTGATCAGTGCATGGGCAGTCATGTGATCAGTGCATGATATAGACGTGATCAGTGCATGATCAGTCTCGTGATCAGTGCATGATAGCCACGTGATCAGTGCATGATCAGTCACCTGATGGGTGTATGATCATTCACGTGACCTGTACATGGTAGCTACATGATCATTGCATGATCAGCCACGTGAGTAGTGCATGATAGCCACGTGATCACTGCATGATCAGTCACGTGATCAGTGCATGATCAGTCATGTGACCAGTACATGGTAGCTGCGTGATCATGCATGATCAGCCACGTGAGCAGTGCATGATAGCCACGTGATCAGTGCATGATCAGACACGTGATCAGTGCATGATCAGTCACGTGATCAGTGCATGATCAGCCACGTGATCAGTGCATGATCAGGCACGTGATCAGTGCATGTCAGCCACGTGATCAGTGCATGATAGCCACGTGATCAGTGCATGATCAGTCACGTGATCAGTGCATGATCAGTCACGTGATCAGTGCATGATCAGCCACGTGATCAGTGCATGATCAGCCACGTGATCAGTGCATGATCAATTACGTGATCAGTGCATGATCAGTCACGTGACCAGTACATGTAGCTACGTGATCATTGCATGATCAGCCACGTGATCAGTGCATGATAGCCACGTGATCAGTGCATGATCAGTCACGTGATCAGTGCATGATCAGCTACGTGATCAGTGCATGATCAGCCACGTGATCAGTGCATGATCAGCCACGTGATCAGTGCATGATCAGTCACGTGATCAGTGCATGATAGCCACGTGATCAGTGCATGATCAGCCACGTGATCAGTGCATGATAGCCACGTGATCAGTGCATGATCAGTCACGTGATCAGTGCATGATCAGCCACGTGATCAGTGCATGATCAGTCACGTGATCAGTGCATGATATAGACGTGATCAGTGCATGATCAGTCACGTGATCAGTGCATGATCACCACGTGATCAGTGCATGATAGCCACGTGATCAGTGCATGATAGCCAGTGATCAGTGCATGATCAGTCACGTGATCAGTGCATGATCAGCCACGTGATCAGTGCATGATAGCCACGTGATCAGTGCATGATCAGTCACGTGATCAGTGCATGATCAGTCACGTGATCAGTGCATGATCAGCCACGTGATCAGTGCATGATCAGCCACGTGATCAGTGCATGATCAGTCACGTGATCAGTGCATGATCAGTCACGTGATCAGTGCATGATCAGCCACGTGATCAGTGCATGATCAGCCACGTGATCAGTGCATGATCAGTCACGTGATCAGTGCATGATCAGCCACGTGATCAGTGCATGATCAGTCACGTGATCAGTGCATGATCAGCCACGTGATCAGTGCATGTCAGTCACGTGATCAGTGCATGATAGCCCGTGATCAGTGCATGATCAGTCCCGTGATCAGTGCATGATCAGTCACGTGATCAGTGCATGATAGCCACGTGATCAGTGCATGATCAGCCACGTGATCAGTGCATGATCAGCCACGTGATCAGTGCATGAGTCACGTGATCAGTGCATGATCAGTCACGTGATCAGTGCATGATAGCCACGTGATCAGTGCATGATCAGTCACGTGATCAGTGTATGATCAGCCACGTGAACAGTGCATGCTCAGTCACGTGATCAGGGCCTGCTGAGCTGCGTGATTACTGTCTGCTCATCTGCTTGACAATTGCCAGCTGAGCTGCACGATTCCTGCCTGTCATCTGCTTGACAATTGCCACCTGTGCTGCATAATTCCTGCCTGATCAGCTGCTTGATTATTGCCAGCTGAGCAGCATGATTTCTCACAGCTGAGTTCCATGATTATAGCCTGCTGACTGATTCCTGCCTACTCAGCTCTTTGTTCATTGCCTCCAGAGGCACATGATCAGTGTATGACACCAAACATGATCAGTGCATGATCAGTCACATGATCAGTGCATGATAAGCCACGTGATCAGTGCATGATCAGTCACGTGATCAGTGCATGATCAGCCACGTGATCAGTGCATGATAGCCACGTGATCAGTGCATGATCAGTCACGTGATCAGTGCATGATCAGTCACGTGATCAGTGCATGATCAGCCACGTGATCAGTGCATGATCAGTCACGTGATCAGTGCATGATCAGTCACGTGATCAGTGCATGATAGCTACGTGATCAGTGCATGATCAGCCACGTGATCAGTGCATGATCAGCCACGTGATCAGTGCATGATCAGTCACGTGATCAGTGCATGATCAGTCACGTGATCAGTGCATGATCAGTCACGTGATCAGTGCATGATCAGCCACGTGATCAGTGCATGATAGCCACGTGATCAGTGCATGATCAGTCACGTGATCAGTGCATGATCAGTCACGTGATCAGTGCATGATCAGCCACGTGATCAGTGCATGATCAGTCACGTGATCAGTGTGTGATCAGCCACGTGATCAGTGCATGATATCAGTGCATGATAGCCACGTGATCAGTGCATGATAGCCACGTGATCAGTGCATGATCAGTCACGTGATCGTGTGATCAGCCACGTGATCAGTGCATGATATCCACGTGATCAGTGCATGATAGCCACGTGATCAGTGCATGATAGTCACGTGATCAGTGCATGATCAGTCACGTGATACGTGTGTGATCAGCCACGTGATCAGTGCATGATGAGCCACGTGATCAGTGCAGGATCAATTACGTGATCAGTGCATGATCAGTCACGTGACCAGTACATGGTTGCTACGTGATCGTTGCATGATCAGCCACGTGAGCAGAGCATGATAGCCACGTGATCAGTGCATGATCAGTCACGTGATCAGTACATGATCAGTCACGTGAACAGTGCATGATCATTTACGTGATCTGTGCATGATCAGTCACGTGACCAGTATATGGTAGCTACGTGATCATTCCATGACGAGCCACGTGAGCAGTGCATGATAGCCACGTGATGTGTGCATGATGAGTTACGTGAGCAGAGTATGATCAGCCACGTGATCAGTGCATGAGTGCCACGTGATCAGTGCATGATATGTCACGTGACAGGTGTGTGATCAGCCACGTGAACAGTGCATGTTCAGCCACGTGATCAGTGCATGATAGCCACGTGATCAGTGCATGATCAGTTACGTGAGCAGTGTATGATCAGCCACGTGATCAGTGCATGGTCAGACACGTGAACAGTGTATGATCAGCCACGTGATCAGTGCATGATATCCAAGTGATCAGTGCATGATCAATCACGTGATCAGTGTATGATCAGCCACGTGAACAGTGCATGCTCAGTCACGTGATCAGGGCCTGCTGAGCTGCGTGATTACTGTCTGCTCATCTGCTTGACAATTGCCAGCTGAGCTGCACGATTCCTGCCTGTCATCTGCTTGACAATTGCCAGCTGTGCTGCGTAATTCCTGCCTGCTCAGCTGCTTGATTATTGCCAGCTGAGCAGCATGATTCCTCACAGCTGAGTTCCATGATTATTGCCTGCTGACTGTTTGATTCGTGCCTACTCAGCTCTTTGTTTATTGCCTCCAGAGGCACATGATCAGTGTATGATAGCAAACATGATCAGCGCATGATCAGTCACATGATCAGCGCCATTAAGTCACGTGATCACTACATGATAGTCATGTGATCAGTCCATGCTCAGTCACGGTATCAGTGCATGATCAGCCACGTGATCAGTGCATGATCAGCCACGTGATCAGTGCATGATAGCCATGTGATCAGTGCATGATCAGTCACGTGATCAGTGCATGATCAGGCACGTGATCAGTGCATGATCAGTCACGTGATCAGTGCATGATCAGCCACGTGATCAGTGCATGATCAGTCACGTGATCAGTGCATGATATAGACGTGATCAGTGCATGATCAGTCACGTGATCAGTGCATGATAGCCACGTGATCAGTGCATGATCAGTCACGTGATCAGTGCATGATCAGTCACGTGACCAGTACATGGTAGCTACGTGATCAGTGCATGATCAGCCACGTGATCAGTGCATGATAGCCACGTGATCAGTGCATGATCAGTCACGTGATCAGTGCATGATCAGTCACGTGATCAGTGCATGATAGCTGCGTGATCATGCATGATCAGCCACGTGATCAGTGCATGATAGCCACGTGATCAGTGCATGATCAGTCACGTGATCAGTGCATGATCAGTCACGTGATCAGTGCATGATCAGCCACGTGATCAGTGCATGATCAGTCACGTGATCAGTGCATGATCAGTCACGTGATCAGTGCATGATAGCTACGTGATCAGTGCATGATCAGCCACGTGATCAGTGCATGATCAGCCACGTGATCAGTGCATGATCAGTCACGTGATCAGTGCATGATCAGCCACGTGATCAGTGCATGATAGCCACGTGATCAGTGCATGATCAGTCACGTGATCAGTGCATGATCAGTCACGTGATCAGTGCATGATCAGCCACGTGATCAGTGCATGATCAGCCACGTGATCAGTGCATGATCAGTTACGTGATCAGTGCATGATCAGTCACGTGATCAGTGCATGATAGCTACGTGATCAGTGCATGATCAGCCACGTGATCAGTGCATGATAGCCACGTGATCAGTGCATGATCAGCCACGTGATCAGTGCATGATCAGTCACGTGATCAGTGCATGATCAGTCACGTGATCAGTGCATGATCAGTCACGTGATCAGTGCATGATCAGTCACGTGATCAGTGCATGATCAGTCACGTGATCAGTGCATGATCAGCCACGTGATCAGTGCATGATAGCCACGTGATCAGTGCATGATCAGTCACGTGATCAGTGCATGATCAGCCACGTGATCAGTGCATGATAGCCACGTGATCAGTGCATGATAGCCACGTGATCAGTGCATGATCAGTCACGTGATCAGTGCATGATCAGTCACGTGATCGTGTGATCAGCCACGTGATCAGTGCATGATGAGCCACGTGATCAGTGCATGATCAATTACGTGATCAGTGCATGATCAGTCACGTGACCAGTACATGGTAGCTACGTGATCATTGCATGATCAGCCACGTGATCAGTGCATGATAGCCACGTGATCAGTGCATGATCAGTCACGTGATCAGTGTGATCAGCCACGTGATCAGTGCATGACATCCACGTGATCAGTGCATGATAGCCACGTGATCAGTGCATGATAGCCACGTGATCAGTGCATGATCAGTCACGTGATCAGTGTGATCAGCCACGTGATCAGTGCATGATCAATTACGTGATCAGTGCATGATCAGTCACGTGACCAGTACATGGTTGCTACGTGATCAGTGCATGATCAGCCACGTGAGCAGTGCATGATAGCCACGTGATCAGTGCATGATCAGTCACGTGATCAGTGCATGATCAGTCACGTGATCAGTGCATGATCATTTACGTGATCAGTGCATGATCAGTCACGTGACCAGTATATGGTAGCTACGTGATCATTGCATGACAGCCACGTGATCAGTGCATGATAGCCACGTGATCAGTGCATGATCAGTCACGTGATCAGTGTATGATCAGCCACGTGATCAGTGCATGATAGCCACGTGATCAGTGCATGATCAGCCACGTGATCAGTGCATGATCAGCCACGTGATCAGTGCATGATAGCCACGTGATCAGTGCATGATCAGTCACGTGATCAGTGCATGATCAGTCACGTGATCAGTGCATGATCAGCCACGTGATCAGTGCATGATCAGCCACGTGATCAGTGCATGATCAGTCACGTGATCAGTGCATGATCAGTCACGTGATCAGTGCATGGTAGCTACGTGATCAGTGCATGATCAGCCACGTGATAGTGCATGATAGCCACGTGATCAGTGCATGATCAGTCACGTGATCAGTGCATGATCAGTCATGTGACCAGTACATGGTAGCTGCGTGATCAGTGCATGATCAGCCACGTGATCAGTGCATGATAGCCACGTGATCAGTGCATGATCAGTCACGTGATCAGTGCATGATCAGTCACGTGATCAGTGCATGATCAGCCACGTGATCAGTGCATGATCAGGCACGTGATCAGTGCATGATCAGCCACGTGATCAGTGCATGATAGCCACGTGATCAGTGCATGATCAGTCACGTGATCAGTGCATGATCAGTCACGTGATCAGTGCATGATCAGCCACGTGATCAGTGCATGATCAGCCACGTGATCAGTGCATGATCAGTCACGTGATCAGTGCATGATCAGTCACGTGACCAGTACATGGTAGCTACGTGATCATTGCATGATCAGCCACGTGATCAGTGCATGATAGCCACGTGATCAGTGCATGATCAGTCACGTGATCAGTGCATGATCAGTCACGTGATCAGTGCATGATCAGCCACGTGATCAGTGCATGATCAGTCATGTGATCAGTGCATGATATCACGTGATCAGTGCATGATCAGTCCCGTGATCAGTGCATGATCAGCCACGTGATCAGTGCATGATAGCCACGTGATCAGTGCATGATCAGTCACGTGATCAGTGCATGATCAGTCACGTGATCAGTGTGTGATCAGCCACGTGAACAGTGCATGATCAGTCACGTGATCAGGGCCTGCTGAGCTGCGTGATTACTGTCTGCTCATCTGCTTGACAATTGCCAGCTGAGCTGCACGATTCCTGCCTGTCATCTGCTTGACAATTGCCACCTGTGCTGCATAATTCCTGCCTGCTCATCTACTTGATTATTGCCAGCTGAGCAGCATGATTTCTCAGAGGTGAGTTCCATGATTATAGCCTGCTGACTGATTCCTGCCTACTCAGCTCTATGTTCATTGCCTCCAGAGGCACATGATCAGTGTATGACACCAAACATGATCAGTGCATGATCAGTCACATGATCAGTGCATGATAAGCCACGTGATCAGTGCATGATCAGTTACGTGATCAGTGCATGATCAGTCACGTGACCAGTGCATGATAGCCACGTGATCAGTGCATGATCAGCCACGTGATCAGTGCATGATAGCCACGTGATCAGTGCATGATCAGTTACGTGAGCAGTGTATGATCAGCCACGTGATCAGTGCATGGTCAGACACGTGAACAGTGTATGATCAGCCACGTGATCAGTGCATGATATCCAAGTGATCAGTGCATGATCAATCACGTGATCAGTGTATGATCAGCCACGTGAACAGTGCATGCTCAGTCACGTGATCAGGGCCTGCTGAGCTGCGTGATTACTGTCTGCTCATCTGCTTGACAATTGCCAGCTGAGCTGCACGATTCCTGCCTGTCATCTGCTTGACAATTGCCAGCTGTGCTGCGTAATTCCTGCCTGCTCAGCTGCTTGATTATTGCCAGCTGAGCAGCATGATTCCTCACAGCTGAGTTCCATGATTATTGCCTGCTGACTGTTTGATTCGTGCCTACTCAGCTCTTTGTTTATTGCCTCCAGAGGCACATGATCAGTGTATGATAGCAAACATGATCAGCGCATGATCAGTCACATGATCAGCGCCATTAAGTCACGTGATCACTACATGATAGTCATGTGATCAGTCCATGCTCAGTCACGGTATCAGTGCATGATCAGCCACGTGATCAGTGCATGATCTGTCACATGATCAGTGTATGATCATCCACGTGATCAGTGCATGATCAGTCACGTGATCAGTGCATGATAGCCACGTGATCAGTGCATGATCAGTCACCTGATGGGTGTATGATCATTCACGTGACCTGTACATGGTAGCTACATGATCATTGCATGATCAGCCACGTGAGTAGTGCATGATAGCCACGTGATCAGTGCATGATCAGTCACGTGATCAGTGCATGATCAGTCATGTGACCAGTACATGGTAGCTGCGTGATCATGCATGATCAGCCACGTGAGCAGTGCATGATAGCCACGTGATCAGTGCATGATCAGTCACGTGATCAGTGCATGATCAGTCACGTGATCAGTGCATGATCAGCCACGTGATCAGTGCATGATCAGTCACGTGATCAGTGCATGATCAGTCACGTGATCAGTACATGATAGCTACGTGATCAGTGCATGATCAGCCACGTGATCAGTGCATGATCAGCCACGTGATCAGTGCATGATCAGTCACGTGATCAGTGCATGATCAGTCACGTGATCAGTGCATGATCAGCCACGTGATCAGTGCATGATAGCCACGTGATCAGTGCATGATCAGTCACGTGATCAGTGCATGATCAGCCACGTGATCAGTGCATGATCAGCCACGTGATCAGTGCATGATCAATTACGTGATCAGTGCATGATCAGTCACGTGACCAGTGCATGGTAGCTACGTGATCATTGCATGATCAGCCACGTGAGCAGTGCATGATAGCCACGTGATCAGTGCATGATCAGCCACGTGATCAGTGCATGATCAGTCACGTGATCAGTGCATGATCAGTCACGTGATCAGTGCATGATCAGCCACGTGATCAGTGCATGTCAGTCATGTGTCAGTGCATGATAGCCCGTGATCAGTGCATGATCAGTACGTGATCAGTGCATGATCAGCCACGTGATCAGTGCATGATAGCCACGTGATCAGTGCATGATCAGTCACGTGATCAGTGCATGATCAGTCACGTGATCAGTGTATGATCAGCCACGTGAACAGTGCATGCTCAGTCACGTGATCAGGGCCTGCTGAGCTGCGTGATTACTGTCTGCTCATCTGCTTGACAATTGCCAGCTGAGCTGCACGATTCCTGCCTGTCATCTGCTTGACAATTGCCAGCTGTGCTGCATAATTCCTGCCTGCTCAGCTGCTTGATTATTGCCAGCTGAGCAGCATGATTCCTCACAGCTGAGTTCCATGATTATTGCCTGCTGACTGATTCGTGCCTACTCAGCTCTTTGTTCATTGCCTCCAGAGGCACATGATCAGTGTATGATAGCAAACATGATCAGCACATGATCAGTCACATGATCAGTGCATGATAAGCCACGTGATCAGTGCATGATCAGTCATGTGATCAGTGCATGATCAGTCATGTGATCAGTGCATGGTAGCTGCGTGATCAGTGCATGATCAGCCACGTGATCAGTGCATGATAGCCACGTGATCAGTGCATGATCAGTCACGTGATCAGTGCATGATCAGTCACGTGATCAGTGCATGATAGCTACGTGATCAGTGCATGATCAGCCACGTGATCAGTGCATGATAGCCACGTGATCAGTGCATGATCAGTCACGTGATCAGTGCATGATCAGTCACGTGATCAGTGCATGATCAGCCACGTGATCAGTGCATGATAGCCACGTGATCAGTGCATGATAGCCACGTGATCAGTGCATGATCAGTCACGTGATCGTGTGTGATCAGCCACGTGATCAGTGCATGATAGCCACGTGATCAGTGCATGATAGCCACGTGATCAGTGCATGATCAGTCACGTGATCAGTGCATGATCAGTCACGTGATCGTGTGATCAGCCACGTGATCAGTGCATGATGATCCACGTGATCAGTGCATGATCAATTACGTGATCAGTGCATGATCAGTCACGTGACCAGTACATGGTAGCTACGTGATCATTGCATGATCAGCCACGTGATCAGTGCATGATAGCCACGTGATCAGTGCATGATCAGTCACGTGATCAGTGTGTGATCAGCCACGTGATCAGTGCATGACATCCACGTGATCAGTGCATGATAGCCACGTGATCAGTGCATGATAGCCACGTGATCAGTGCATGATCAGTCACGTGATCAGTGTGATCAGCCACGTGATCAGTGCATGATCAATTACGTGATCAGTGCATGATCAGTCACGTGACCAGTACATGGTTGCTACGTGATCAGTGCATGATCAGCCACGTGAGCAGTGCATGATAGCCACGTGATCAGTGCATGATCAGTCACGTGATCAGTGCATGATCAGTCACGTGATCAGTGCATGATCATTTACGTGATCAGTGCATGATCAGTCACGTGACCAGTATATGGTAGCTACGTGATCATTGCATGACAGCCACGTGATCAGTGCATGATAGCCACGTGATGTGTGCATGATCAGTCACGTGATCAGTGCATGATCAGCCACGTGATCAGTGCATGATAGCCACGTGATCAGTGCATGATCAGTTACGTGAGCAGTGTATGATCAGCCACGTGATCAGTGCATGGTCAGACACGTGAACAGTGTATGATCAGCCACGTGATCAGTGCATGATATCCAAGTGATCAGTGCATGATCATCACGTGATCAGTGTATGATCAGCCACGTGAACAGTGCATGCTCAGTCACGTGATCAGGGCCTGCTGAGCTGCGTGATTACTGTCTGCTCATCTGCTTGACAATTGCCAGCTGAGCTGCACGATTCCTGCCTGTCATCTGCTTGACAATTGCCAGCTGTGCTGCATAATTCCTGCCTGCTCAGCTGCTTGATTATTGCCAGCTGAGCAGCATGATTCCTCACAGCTGAGTTCCATGATTATTGCCTGCTGACTGTATGATTCGTGCCTACTCAGCTCTTTGTTTATTGCCTCCAGAGGCACATGATCAGTGTATGATAGCAAACATGATCAGCGCATGATCAGTCACATGATCAGCGCCATTAAGTCACGTGATCAGTACATGATAGTCATGTGATCAGTCCATGCTCAGTCACGGTATCAGTGCATGATCAGCCACGTGATCAGTGCATGATCAGCCACGTGATCAGTGCATGATAGCCATGTGATCAGTGCATGATCAGTCACGTGATCAGTGCATGATCAGGCACGTGATCAGTGCATGATCAGTCACCTGATGTGTGTATGATCAGTCACGTGACCAGTACATGGTAGCTACATGATCATTGCATGATCAGCCACGTGAGTAGTGCATGATAGCCACGTGATCAGTGCATGATCAGTCACGTGATCAGTGCATGATCAGTCATGTGATCAGTGCATGATCAGGCACGTGATCAGTGCATGATCAGCCACGTGATCAGTGCATGATAGCCACGTGATCAGTGCATGATCAGTCACGTGATCAGTGCATGATCAGTCACGTGATCAGTGCATGATCAGCCACGTGATCAGTGCATGATCAGCCACGTGATCAGTGCATGATCAGCCACGTGATCAGTGCATGATCAGTTACGTGATCAGTGTATGATCAGCCACGTGATCAGTGCATGATCAGACACGTGATCAGTGTATGATCAGCCACGTGATCAGTGCATGATATCCAAGTGATCAGTGCATGATCAATCACGTGATCAGTGTATGATCAGCCACGTGAACAGTGCATGCTCAGTCACGTGATCAGGGCCTGATGAGCTGCGTGATTACTGTCTGCTCATCTGCTTGACAATTGCCAGCTGAGCTGCACGATTCCTGCCTGTCATCTGCTTGACAATTGCCAGCTGTGCTGCGTAATTCCTGCCTGCTCAGCTGCTTGATTATTGCCAGCTGAGCAGCATGATTCCTCACAGCTGAGTTCCATGATTATTGCCTGCTGACTTATGATTCGTGCCTACTCAGCTCTTTGTTTATTGCCTCCAGAGGCACATGATCAGTGTATGATAGCAAACATGATCAGCGCATGATCAGTCACATGATCAGCGCCATTAAGTCACGTGATCACTACATGATAGTCATGTGATCAGTCCATGCTCAGTCACGGTATCAGTGCATGATCAGCCACGTGATCAGTGCATGATCTGTCACATGATTAGTGTATGATCATCCACGTGATCAGTGCATGGGCAGTCATGTGATCAGTGCATGATATAGACGTGATCAGTGCATGATCAGTCACGTGATCAGTGCATGATCAGTCACTGATCAGTGCATGATCAGTCACGTGATCAGTGCATGATCAGCCACGTGATCAGTGCATGATAGCCACGTGATCAGTGCATGATCAGTCACGTGATAGTGCATGATCAGCCACGTGATCAGTGCATGATAGCCACGTGATCAGTGCATGATAGCCACGTGATCAGTGCATGATCAGTCACGTGATCAGTGCATGATCAGTCACGTGATCAGTGTGATCAGCCACGTGATCAGTGCATGATCCACGTGATCAGTGCATGATCAATTACGTGATCAGTGCATGATCAGTCACGTGATCAGTACATGGTAGCTACGTGATCATTGCATGATCAGCCACGTGATCAGTGCATGATAGCCACGTGATCAGTGCATGATCAGTCATGTGATACGTGTGTGATCAGCCACGTGATCAGTGCATGATATCCACGTGATCAGTGCATGATAGCCACGTGATCAGTGCATGATAGCCACGTGATCAGTGCATGATCAGTCACGTGATCATGTGTGATCAGCCACGTGATCAGTGCATGATCAATTACGTGATCAGTGCATGATCAGTCACGTGACCAGTACATGGTTGCTACGTGATCATTGCATGATCAGCCACGTGATCAGTGCATGATAGCCACGTGATCAGTGCATGATCAGTCACGTGATCAGTACATGATCAGTCACGTGAACAGTGCATGATCATTTACGTGATGTGCATGATCAGTCACGTGACCAGTATATGGTAGCTACGTGATCATTCCATGACGAGCCACGTGAGCAGTGCATGATAGCCACGTGATGTGTGCATGATCAGTTACGTGAGCAGTGTATGATCAGCCACGTGATCAGTGCATGATAGCCACGTGATCAGTGCATGATCAGTCACGTGATCAGTGCATGATCAGCCACGTGATCAGTGCATGATCAGACACGTGATCAGTGTATGATCAGCCACGTGATCAGTGCATGGTCAGACACGTGAACAGTGTATGATCAGCCACGTGATCAGTGCATGATATCCAAGTGATCAGTGCATGATCAATCACGTGATCAGTGTATGATCAGCCACGTGAACAGTGCATGCTCAGTCACGTGATCAGGGCCTGCTGAGCTGCGTGATTACTGTCTGCTCATCTGCTTGACAATTGCCAGCTGAGCTGCACGATTCCTGCCTGTCATCTGCTTGACAATTGCCAGCTGTGCTGCGTAATTCCTGCCTGCTCAGCTGCTTGATTATTGCCAGCTGAGCAGCATGATTCCTCACAGCTGAGTTCCATGATTATTGCCTGCTGACTGTTTGATTCGTGCCTACTCAGCTCTTTGTTTATTGCCTCCAGAGGCACATGATCAGTGTATGATAGCAAACATGATCAGCGCATGATCAGTCACATGATCAGCGCCATTAAGTCACGTGATCACTACATGATAGTCATGTGATCAGTCCATGCTCAGTCACGGTATCAGTGCATGATCAGCCACGTGATCAGTGCATGATCTGTCACATGATTAGTGTATGATCATCCACGTGATCAGTGCATGGGCAGTCATGTGATCAGTGCATGATATAGACGTGATCAGTGCATGATCAGTCTCGTGATCAGTGCATGATAGCCACGTGATCAGTGCATGATCAGTCACCTGATGGGTGTATGATCATTCACGTGACCTGTACATGGTAGCTACATGATCATTGCATGATCAGCCACGTGAGTAGTGCATGATAGCCACGTGATCACTGCATGATCAGTCACGTGATCAGTGCATGATCAGTCATGTGACCAGTACATGGTAGCTGCGTGATCATGCATGATCAGCCACGTGAGCAGTGCATGATAGCCACGTGATCAGTGCATGATCAGTCACGTGATCAGTGCATGATCAGTCACGTGATCAGTGCATGATCAGCCACGTGATCAGTGCATGATCAGTCACGTGATCAGTGCATGATCAGTCACGTGACCAGTACATGTAGCTACGTGATCAGTGCATGATCAGCCACGTGATCAGTGCATGATAGCCACGTGATCAGTGCATGATCAGTCACGTGATCAGTGCATGATCAGTCATGTGATCAGTGCATGATCAGCCACGTGATCAGTGCATGATCAGCCACGTGATCAGTGCATGATAGCCACGTGATCAGTGCATGATCAGTCACGTGATCAGTGCATGATCAGTCACGTGATCAGTGCATGATCAGCCACGTGATCAGTGCATGATCAGCCACGTGATCAGTGCATGATCAGTTACGTGATCAGTGCATGATCAGTCACGTGATCAGTGCATGGTAGCTACGTGATCAGTGCATGATCAGCCACGTGATCAGTGCATGATAGCCACGTGATCAGTGCATGATCAGTCACGTGATCAGTGCATGATCAGTCACGTGATCAGTGCATGATCAGTCACGTGATCAGTGCATGATCAATTACGTGATCAGTGCATGATCAGTCACGTGACCAGTGCATGGTAGCTACGTGATCATTGCATGATCAGCCACGTGATCAGTGCATGATAGCCACGTGATCAGTGCATGATCAGTCACATGATCAGTGCATGATCATCCACGTGATCAGTGCATGATCAGTCATGTGATCAGTGCATGATCAGACGTGATCAGTGCATGATCAGTCACGTGATCAGTGCATGATCAGCCACGTGATCAGTGCATGATAGCCACGTGATCAGTGCATGATAGCCAGTGATCAGTGCATGATCAGTCACGTGATCAGTGCATGATCAGCCACGTGATCAGTGCATGATAGCCACGTGATCAGTGCATGATCAGTCACGTGATCAGTGCATGATCAGTCACGTGATCAGTGCATGATCAGCCACGTGATCAGTGCATGATCAGCCACGTGATCAGTGCATGATCAGTCACGTGATCAGTGCATGATCAGTCACGTGATCAGTGCATGATCAGTCACGTGATCAGTGCATGATCAGCCACGTGATCAGTGCATGATAGCCACGTGATCAGTGCATGATCAGTCACGTGATCAGTGCATGATCAGTCACGTGATCAGTGCATGATCAGCCACGTGATCAGTGCATGATCAGCCACGTGATCAGTGCATGATCAGCCACGTGATCAGTGCATGATCAGCCACGTGATCAGTGCATGATCAGTCACGTGATCAGTACATGATCAGTCACGTGAACAGTGCATGATCATTTACGTGATCTGTGCATGATCAGTCACGTGACCAGTATATGGTAGCTACGTGATCATTCCATGACGAGCCACGTGAGCAGTGCATGATAGCCACGTGATGTGTGCATGATCAGTTACGTGAGCAGAGTATGATCAGCCACGTGATCAGTGCATGAGTGCCACGTGATCAGTGCATGATATGTCACGTGACAGGTGTGTGATCAGCCACGTGAACAGTGCATGTTCAGCCACGTGATCAGTGCATGATAGCCACGTGATCAGTGCATGATCAGTTACGTGAGCAGTGTATGATCAGCCACGTGATCAGTGCATGGTCAGACACGTGAACAGTGTATGATCAGCCACGTGATCAGTGCATGATATCCAAGTGATCAGTGCATGATCAATCACGTGATCAGTGTATGATCAGCCACGTGAACAGTGCATGCTCAGTCACGTGATCTGGGCCTGCTGAGCTGCGTGATTACTGTCTGCTCATCTGCTTGACAATTGCCAGCTGAGCTGCACGATTCCTGCCTGTCATCTGCTTGACAATTGCCAGCTGTGCTGCGTAATTCCTGCCTGCTCAGCTGCTTGATTATTGCCAGCTGAGCAGCATGATTCCTCACAGCTGAGTTCCATGATTATTGCCTGCTGACTGTTTGATTCGTGCCTACTCAGCTCTTTGTTTATTGCCTCCAGAGGCACATGATCAGTGTATGATAGCAAACATGATCAGCGCATGATCAGAGCCATTAAGTCACGTGATCACTACATGATAGTCATGTGATCAGTCCATGCTCAGTCACGGTATCAGTGCATGATCAGCCACGTGATCAGTGCATGATCAGCCAGGTGATCAGTTCATGATAGCCATGTGATCAGTGCATGATTAGTCACGTGATCAGTGCATGATCAGTCAGGTGATCAGTGCATGATCAGCCACGTGATCAGTGCATGATCAGTCACCTGATGGGTGTATGATCAGTCACGTGACCAGTACATGGTAGCTACATGATCATTGCATGATCAGCCACGTGAGTAGTGCATGATAGCCACGTGATCAGTGCATGATCAGTCACGTGATCAGTGCATGATCAGTCATGTGATCAGTGCATGATCAGGCACGTGATCAGTGCATGATCAGCCACGTGATCAGTGCATGATAGCCACGTGATCAGTGCATGATCAGTCACGTGATCAGTGCATGATCAGTCACGTGATCAGTGCATGATCAGCCACGTGATCAGTGCATGATCAGCCACGTGATCAGTGCATGATCAATTACGTGATCAGTGCATGATCAGTCACGTGACCAGTGCATGGTAGCTACGTGATCAGTGCATGATCAGCCACGTGATCAGTGCATGATAGCCACGTGATCAGTGCATGATCAGTCACGTGATCAGTGCATGATCAGTCACGTGATCAGTGCATGATCAGTCACGTGATCAGTGCATGATCAATTACGTGATCAGTGCATGATCAGTCACGTGATCAGTGCATGATAGCTACGTGATCAGTGCATGATCAGCCACGTGATCAGTGCATGATAGCCACGTGATCAGTGCATGATCAGTCACGTGATCAGTGCATGATCATCCACGTGATCAGTGCATGATCAGTCACGTGATCAGTGCATGATATAGACGTGATCAGTGCATGATCAGTCACGTGATCAGTGCATGATCAGCCACGTGATCAGTGCATGATAGCCACGTGATCAGTGCATGATAGCCAGTGATCAGTGCATGATCAGTCACGTGATCAGTGCATGATCAGCCACGTGATCAGTGCATGATAGCCACTGATCAGTGCATGATCAGTCACGTGATCAGTGCATGATCAGTCACGTGATCAGTGCATGATCAGCCACGTGATCAGTGCATGATCAGTCACGTGATCAGTGCATGATCAGCCACGTGATCAGTGCATGATCAGCCACGTGATCAGTGCATGATCAGTCACGTGATCAGTGCATGATCAGCCACGTGATCAGTGCATGATCAGTCACGTGATCAGTGCATGATCAGCCACGTGATCAGTGCATGATCAGTCACGTGATCAGTGCATGATAGCCCGTGATCAGTGCATGATCAGTCCCGTGATCAGTGCATGATCAGCCACGTGATCAGTGCATGATCAGTCACGTGATCAGTGTGTGATCAGCCATGTGATCAGTGCATGATATCAGTGCATGATAGCCACGTGATCAGTGCATGATAGCCACGTGATCAGTGCATGATCAGTCACGTGATCGTGTGTGATCAGCCACGTGATCAGTGCATGATATCCACGTGATCAGTGCATGATAGCCACGTGATCAGTGCATGATAGTCACGTGATCAGTGCATGATCAGTCACGTGATAGTGTGTGATCAGCCACTGATCAGTGCATGATGAGCCACGTGATCAGTGCATGATCAATTACGTGATCAGTGCATGATCAGTCACGTGACCAGTACATGGTTGCTACGTGATCGTTGCATGATCAGCCACGTGAGCAGTGCATGATAGCCACGTGATCAGTGCATGATCAGTCACGTGATCAGTGCATGATCAGTCACGTGATCAGTGCATGATCATTTACGTGATCAGTGCATGATCAGTCACGTGACCAGTATATGGTAGCTACGTGATCATTGCATGACAGCCACGTGATCAGTGCATGATAGCCACGTGATCAGTGCATGATCAGTTACGTGATCAGTGTATGATCAGCCACGTGATCAGTGCATGACAGCCACGTGATCAGTGCATGATAGTCACGTGACAGTGTGTGATCAGCCACGTGATCAGTGCATGATCAGCCACGTGATCAGTGCATGATAGCCACGTGATCAGTGCATGATCAGTCACGTGATCAGTGCATGATCAGCCACGTGATCAGTGCATGATCAGACACGTGATCAGTGCATGATCAGTCACGTGATCAGTGCATGATCAGCCACGTGATCAGTGCATGATCAGTCACGTGATCAGTGTATGATCAGCCACGTGATCAGTGCATGATCAGTCACGTGATCAGTGCATGATCAGTCACGTGATCAGTGCATGATCAGTCACGTGATCAGTGCATGATCAGCCACGTGATCAGTGCATGATCAGCCACGTGATCAGTGCATGATCAATTACGTGATCAGTGCATGATCAGTCACGTGACCAGTGCATGATAGCTACGTGATCATTGCATGATCAGCCACGTGATCAGTGCATGATAGCCACGTGATCAGTGCATGATCAGTCACGTGATCAGTGCATGATCAGTCACGTGATCAGTGCATGATCAGCCACGTGATCAGTGCATGATCAGTCATGTGTCAGTGCATGATAGCCACGTGATCAGTGCATGATCAGTCCCGTGATCAGTGCATGATCAGCCACGTGATCAGTGCATGATAGCCACGTGATCAGTGCATGATCAGTCACGTGATCAGTGCATGATCAGTCACGTGATCAGTGTATGATCAGCCACGTGATCAGTGCATGCTCAGTCACGTGATCAGGGCCTGCTGAGCTGCGTGATTACTGTCTGCTCATCTGCTTGACAATTGCCAGCTGAGCTGCACGATTCCTGCCTGTCATCTGCTTGACAATTGCCACCTGTGCTGCGTAATTCCTGCCTGCTCATCTACTTGATTATTGCCAGCTGAGCAGCATGATTTCTCAGAGCTGAGTTCCATGATTATAGCCTGCTCACTGATTCCTGCCTACTCAGCTCTATGTTCATTGCCTCCAGAGGCACATGATCAGTGTATGACACCAAACATGATCAGCACATGATCAGTCACATGATCAGTGCATGATAAGCCACGTGATCAGTGCATGATCAATTACGTGATCAGTGCATGATCAGTCACGTGACCAGTACATGGTAGCTACGTGATCAGTGCATGATCAGCCACGTGATCAGTGCATGATAGCCACGTGATCAGTGCATGATCAGTCACGTGATCAGTGCATGATCAGTCACGTGATCAGTGCATGATCAGTCACGTGATCAGTGCATGATCAGTCACGTGATCAGTGCATGATCAGTCACGTGATCAGTGCATGATAGCTACGTGATCAGTGCATGATCAGCCACGTGATCAGTGCATGATAGCCACGTGATCAGTGCATGATCAGTCACGTGATCAGTGCATGATAGCCACGTGATCAGTGCATGATCAGCCACGTGATCAGTGCATGATAGCCACGTGATCAGTGCATGATCAGTTACGTGAGCAGTGTATGATCAGCCACGTGATCAGTGCATGGTCAGACACGTGAACAGTGTATGATCAGCCACGTGATCAGTGCATGATATCCAAGTGATCAGTGCATGATCATCACGTGATCAGTGTATGATCAGCCACGTGAACAGTGCATGCTCAGTCACGTGATCAGGGCCTGCTGAGCTGCGTGATTACTGTCTGCTCATCTGCTTGACAATTGCCAGCTGAGCTGCACGATTCCTGCCTGTCATCTGCTTGACAATTGCCAGCTGTGCTGCGTAATTCCTGCCTGCTCAGCTGCTTGATTATTGCCAGCTGAGCAGCATGATTCCTCACAGCTGAGTTCCATGATTATTGCCTGCTGACTGTTTGATTCGTGCCTACTCAGCTCTTTGTTTATTGCCTCCAGAGGCACATGATCAGTGTATGATAGCAAACATGATCAGCGCATGATCAGTCACATGATCAGCGCCATTAAGTCACGTGATCAGTACATGATAGTCATGTGATCAGTCCATGCTCAGTCACGGTATCAGTGCATGATCAGCCACGTGATCAGTGCATGATCAGCCACGTGATCAGTGCATGATAGCCATGTGATCAGTGCATGATCAGTCACGTGATCAGTGCATGATCAGGCACGTGATCAGTGCATGATCAGTCACCTGATGGGTGTATGATCAGTCACGTGACCAGTACATGGTAGCTACATGATCATTGCATGATCAGCCACGTGAGTAGTGCATGATAGCCACGTGATCAGTGCATGATCAGTCACGTGATCAGTGCATGATCAGTCATGTGATCAGTGCATGATCAGGCACGTGATCAGTGCATGATCAGCCACGTGATCAGTGCATGATAGCCACGTGATCAGTGCATGATCAGTCACGTGATCAGTGCATGATCAGTCACGTGATCAGTGCATGATCAGCCACGTGATCAGTGCATGATCAGCCACGTGATCAGTGCATGATCATTACGTGATCAGTGCATGATCAGTCACGTGATCAGTGCATGGTAGCTACGTGATCAGTGCATGATCAGCCACGTGATCAGTGCATGATAGCCACGTGATCAGTGCATGATCAGTCACGTGATCAGTGCATGATCAGTCACGTGATCAGTGCATGATCAGTCACGTGATCAGTGCATGATCAGTCACGTGATCAGTGCATGATCAGCCACGTGATCAGTGCATGATAGCCACGTGATCAGTGCATGATCAGTCACGTGATCAGTGCATGATCAGTCACGTGATCAGTGCATGATCAGCCACGTGATCAGTGCATGATCAGTCACGTGATCAGTGCATGATCAGCCACGTGATCAGTGCATGATATCAGTGCATGATCAGCCACGTGATCAGTGCATGATAGCCACGTGATCAGTGCATGATCAGTCACGTGATCGTGTGTGATCAGCCACGTGATCAGTGCATGATATCAGTGCATGATAGCCACGTGATCAGTGCATGATCAGCCACGTGATCAGTGCATGATCAGTTACGTGATCAGTGCATGATCAGTCACGTGATCAGTGCATGGTCAGCACGTGATCAGTGCATGATCAGCCACGTGATCAGTGCATGATAGCCACGTGATCAGTGCATGATCAGTCACGTGATCAGTGCATGATCAGCCACGTGATCAGTGCATGATCAGTCACGTGATCAGTGCATGATCAGCCACGTGATCAGTGCATGCTCAGTCACGTGATCAGTGCCAGCTGAGCTGCACGATTCCTGCCTGTCATCTGCTTGACAATTGCCAGCTGTGCTGCGTAATTCCTGCCTGCTCAGCTGCTTGATTATTGCCAGCTGAGCAGCATGATTCCTCACAGCTGAGTTCCATGATTATTGCCTGCTGACTTATGATTCGTGCCTACTCAGCTCTTTGTTTATTGCCTCCAGAGGCACATGATCAGTGTATGATAGCAAACATGATCAGTGCATGATCAGTCACATGATCAGCGCCATTAAGTCACGTGATCACTACATGATAGTCATGTGATCAGTCCATGCTCAGTCACGGTATCAGTGCATGATCAGCCACGTGATCAGTGCATGATCTGTCACATGATTAGTGTATGATCATCCACGTGATCAGTGCATGGGCAGTCATGTGATCAGTGCATGATATAGACGTGATCAGTGCATGATCAGTCATGATCAGTGCATGATAGCCACGTGATCAGTGCATGATCAGTCACCTGATGGGTGTATGATCATTCACGTGACCTGTACATGGTAGCTACATGATCATTGCATGATCAGCCACGTGAGTAGTGCATGATAGCCACGTGATCAGTGCATGATCAGTCACGTGATCAGTGCATGATCAGTCATGTGACCAGTACATGGTAGCTGCGTGATCATGCATGATCAGCCACGTGAGCAGTGCATGATAGCCACGTGATCAGTGCATGATCAGACACGTGATCAGTGCATGATCAGTCACGTGATCAGTGCATGATCAGCCACGTGATCAGTGCATGATCAGTCACGTGATCAGTGTATGATCAGCCACGTGATCAGTGCATGATAGCCACGTGATCAGTGCATGATCAGTCACGTGATCAGTGCATGATCAGTCACGTGATCAGTGCATGATCAGCCACGTGATCAGTGCATGATCAGCCACGTGATCAGTGCATGATCAATTACGTGATCAGTGCATGATCAGTCACGTGACCAGTGCATGATAGCTACGTGATCAGTGCATGATCAGCCACGTGATCAGTGCATGATAGCCACGTGATCAGTGCATGATCAGCCACGTGATCAGTGCATGATCAGCCACGTGATCAGTGCATGATCAGTCACGTGATCAGTGCATGATCAGCCACGTGATCAGTGCATGATCAGCCACGTGATCAGTGCATGATCAGCCACGTGATCAGTGCATGATCAGCCACGTGATCAGTGCATGATCAGTCACGTGATCAGGGCCTGCTGAGCTGCGTGATTACTGTCTGCTCATCTGCTTGACAATTGCCAGCTGAGCTGCACGATTCCTGCCTGTCATCTGCTTGACAATTGCCAGCTGTGCTGCGTAATTCCTGCCTGCTCAGCTGCTTGATTATTGCCAGCTGAGCAGCATGATTCCTCACAGCTGAGTTCCATGATTATTGCCTGCTGACTTTTGATTCGTGCCTACTCAGCTCTTTGTTTATTGCCTCCAGAGGCACATGATCAGTGTATGATAGCAAACATGATCAGCGCATGATCAGTCACATGATCAGCGCCATTAAGTCACGTGATCACTACATGATAGTCATGTGATCAGTCCATGCTCAGTCACGGTATCAGTGCATGATCAGCCACGTGATCAGTGCATGATCTGTCACATGATTAGTGTATGATCATCCACGTGATCAGTGCATGGGCAGTCATGTGATCAGTGCATGATATAGACGTGATCAGTGCATGATCAGTGCATGATCAGTGCATGATAGCCACGTGATCAGTGCATGATCAGTCACCTGATGGGTGTATGATCATTCACGTGACCTGTACATGGTAGCTACATGATCATTGCATGATCAGCCACGTGAGTAGTGCATGATAGCCACGTGATCAGTGCATGATCAGTCACGTGATCAGTGCATGATCAGTCATGTGACCAGTACATGGTAGCTGCGTGATCATGCATGATCAGCCACGTGCAGTGCATGATAGCCACGTGATCAGTGCATGATCAGACACGTGATCAGTGCATGATCAGTCACGTGATCAGTGCATGATCAGCCACGTGATCAGTGCATGATCAGTCACGTGATCAGTGCATGATCAGCCACGTGATCAGTGCATGATAGCCACGTGATCAGTGCATGATCAGTCACGTGATCAGTGCATGATCAGTCACGTGATCAGTGCATGATCAGCCACGTGATCAGTGCATGATCAGCCACGTGATCAGTGCATGATCAATTACGTGATCAGTGCATGATCAGTCACGTGACCAGTACATGGTAGCTACGTGATCATTGCATGATCAGCCACGTGATCAGTGCATGATAGCCACGTGATCAGTGCATGATAGCCACGTGATCAGTGCATGATCAGTCATGTGATCAGTGCATGATCAGCCACGTGATCAGTGCATGATCAGCCACGTGATCAGTGCATGATAGCCACGTGATCAGTGCATGATCAGTCACGTGATCAGTGCATGATCAGTCACGTGATCAGTGCATGATCAGTCACGTGATCAGTGCATGATCAGCCACGTGATCAGTGCATGATCAGTCACGTGATCAGTGCATGGTAGCTACGTGATCAGTGCATGATCAGCCACGTGAGCAGTGCATGATAGCCACGTGATCAGTGCATGATCAGTCACGTGATCAGTGCATGATCAGTCACGTGATCAGTGCATGATCAGTCACGTGATCAGTGCATGATCAATTACGTGATCAGTGCATGATCAGTCACGTGACCAGTACATGGTAGCTACGTGATCATTGCATGATCAGCCACGTGATCAGTGCATGATAGCCACGTGATCAGTGCATGATCAGTCACATGATCAGTGTATGATCATCCACGTGATCAGTGCATGATCAGCCATGATCAGTGCATGATATAGACGTGATCAGTGCATGATCAGTCACGTGATCAGTGCATGATCAGCCACGTGATCAGTGCATGATAGCCACGTGATCAGTGCATGATAGCCAGTGATCAGTGCATGATCAGTCACGTGATCAGTGCATGATCAGCCACGTGATCAGTGCATGATAGCCACGTGATCAGTGCATGATCAGTCACGTGATCAGTGCATGATCAGTCACGTGATCAGTGCATGATCAGCCACGTGATCAGTGCATGATCAGCCACGTGATCAGTGCATGATCAGTCACGTGATCAGTGCATGATCAGCCACGTGATCAGTGCATGATCAGTCACGTGATCAGTGCATGATCAGCCACGTGATCAGTGCATGATCAGTCATGTGATCAGTGCATGATAGCACGTGATCAGTGCATGATCAGTCCCGTGATCAGTGCATGATCAGTCACGTGATCAGTGCATGATAGCCACGTGATCAGTGCATGATCAGCCACGTGATCAGTGCATGATAGCCACGTGATCAGTGCATGATCAGCCACGTGATCAGTGCATGATCAGCCACGTGATCAGTGCATGATAGCCACGTGATCAGTGCATGATCAGTCACGTGATCAGTGCATGATCAGTCACGTGATCAGTGCATGATCAGCCACGTGATCAGTGCATGATAGCCACGTGATCAGTGCATGATCAGTCACGTGATCAGTGCATGATCAGTCACGTGACAGTACATGGTAGCTACATGATCATTGCATGATCAGCCACGTGATCAGTGCATGATAGCCACGTGATCAGTGCATGATCAGTCACGTGATCAGTGCATGATCAGCCACGTGATCAGTGCATGATCAGTCACGTGATCAGTGCATGATCATCCACGTGATCAGTGCATGATCAGTCACGTGATCAGTGCATGATCAGACGTGATCAGTGCATGATCAGTACGTGATCAGTGCATGATAGCCACGTGATCAGTGCATGATCAGTCACGTGATCAGTGCATGATCAGTCACGTGATCAGTGCATGGTAGTTACGTGATCAGTGCATGATCAGCCACGTGATCAGTGCATGATAGCCACGTGATCAGTGCATGATCAGCCACGTGATCAGTGCATGATCAGTCACGTGATCAGTGCATGATCAGCCACGTGATCAGTGCATGATCAATTACGTGATCAGTGCATGATCAGTCACGTGATCAGTGCATGATAGCTGCGTGATCAGTGCATGATCAGCCACGTGATCAGTGCATGATAGCCACGTGATCAGTGCATGATCAGTCACGTGATCAGTGCATGATCAGTCACGTGACCAGTACATGGTAGCCACGTGATCAGTGCATGATCAGCCACGTGATCAGTGCATGATAGCCACGTGATCAGTGCATGATCAGTCACGTGATCAGTGCATGATCAGTCACGTGATCAGTGCATGATAGCTGCGTGATCATGCATGATCAGCCACGTGATCAGTGCATGATAGCCACGTGATCAGTGCATGATCAGTCACGTGATCAGTGCATGATCAGTCACGTGATCAGTGCATGATCAGCCACGTGATCAGTGCATGATCAGTTACGTGATCAGTGCATGATCAGTCACGTGATCAGTGCATGATAGCTACGTGATCAGTGCATGATCAGCCACGTGATCAGTGCATGATAGCCACGTGATCAGTGCATGATCAGCCACGTGATCAGTGCATGATCAGTCACGTGATCAGTGCATGATCAGCCACGTGATCAGTGCATGATAGCCACGTGATCAGTGCATGACAGTTACGTGATCAGTGCATGATCATCACGTGATCAGTGCATGATAGCCACGTGATCAGTGCATGATCAGTCACGTGATCAGTGTATGATCAGCCACGTGAACAGTGCATGCTCAGTCACGTGATCAGGGCCTGCTGAGCTGCGTGATTACTGTCTGCTCATCTGCTTGACAATTGCCAGCTGAGCTGCACGATTCCTGCCTGTCATCTGCTTGACAATTGCCACCTGTGCTGCATAATTCCTGCCTGCTCAGCTGCTTGATTATTGCCAGCTGAGCAGCATGATTTCTCAGAGCTGAGTTCCATGATTATTGCCTACTGATTCCTGCCTACTCAGCTCTTTGTTCATTGCCTCCAGAGGCACATGATCAGTGTATGACAGAAACATGATCAGCACATGATCAGTCACATGATCAGTGCATGATAAGCCACGTGATCAGTGCATGATCAGTCACGTGATCAGTGCATGATCAGTCATGTGATCAGTGCATGATAGCTGCGTGATCAGTGCATGATCAGCCACGTGATCAGTGCATGATCAGTCACGTGATCAGTGCATGATCAGCCACGTGATCAGTGCATGATCAGTCACGTGATCAGTGCATGATAGCTACGTGATCAGTGCATGATCAGCCACGTGATCAGTGCATGATAGCCACGTGATCAGTGCATGATCAGCCACGTGATCAGTGCATGATAGCCACGTGATCAGTGCATGATCAGTCACGTGATAGTGTGTGATCAGCCACGTGATCAGTGCATGATATCCACGTGATCAGTGCATGATAGCCACGTGATCAGTGCATGATCAGTCACGTGATCAGTGCATGATCAGTCACGTGATATCAGTGTGATCAGCCACGTGATCAGTGCATGATGAGCCACGTGATCAGTGCATGATCAATTACGTGATCAGTGCATGATCAGTCACGTGACCAGTACATGGTTGCTACGTGATCGTTGCATGATCAGCCACGTGAGCAGTGCATGATAGCCACGTGATCAGTGCATGATCAGTCACGTGATCAGTGCATGATCAGTCACGTGATCAGTGCATGATCATTTACGTGATCAGTGCATGATCAGTCACGTGACCAGTATATGGTAGCTTCATGATCATTCCATGACAGCCACGTGATCAGTGCATGATAGCCACGTGATCAGTGCATGATCAGTCACGTGATCAGTGTATGATCAGCCACGTGATCAGTGCATGAGTGCCACGTGATCAGTGCATGATAGTCACGTGACAGTGTGTGATCAGCCACGTGATCAGTGCATGATCAGCCACGTGATCAGTGCATGATAGCCACGTGATCAGTGCATGATCAGTCACGTGATCAGTGCATGATCAGTCACGTGATCAGTGCATGATCAGCCACGTGATCAGTGCATGATCAGCCACGTGATCAGTGCATGATCAGTCACGTGATCAGTGCATGATAGCTACGTGATCAGTGCATGATCAGCCACGTGATCAGTGCATGATAGCCACGTGATCAGTGCATGATCAGTCACGTGATCAGTGCATGATCAGTCACGTGATCAGTGCATGATCAGTCACTGATCAGTGCATGATCAATTACGTGATCAGTGCATGATCAGTCACGTGACCAGTGCATGGTAGCTACGTGATCATTGCATGATAGCCACGTGATCAGTGCATGATAGCCACGTGATCAGTGCATGATCAGTCACATGATCAGTGCATGATCATCCACGTGATCAGTGCATGATCAGTCATGTGATCAGTGCATGATATAGACGTGATCAGTGCATGATCAGTCACGTGATCAGTGCATGATCAGCCACGTGATCAGTGCATGATAGCCACGTGATCAGTGCATGATAGCCAGTGATCAGTGCATGATCAGTCACGTGATCAGTGCATGATCAGCCACGTGATCAGTGCATGATAGCCACTGATCAGTGCATGATCAGTCACGTGATCAGTGCATGATCAGTCACGTGATCAGTGCATGATCAGCCACGTGATCAGTGCATGATCAGTCACGTGATCAGTGCATGATCAGCCACGTGATCAGTGCATGATAGCCACGTGATCAGTGCATGATCAGTCACGTGATCAGTGCATGATCAGTCACTGATCAGTGCATGATCAGCCACGTGATCAGTGCATGATCAGCCACGTGATCAGTGCATGATAGCCACGTGATCAGTGCATGATCAGTCACGTGATCAGTGCATGATCAGCCACGTGATCAGTGCATGATAGCCACGTGATCAGTGCATGATAGCCACGTGATCAGTGCATGATCAGTCACGTGATCAGTGCATGATCAGTCACGTGATCAGTGTGTGATCAGCCACGTGATCAGTGCATGATGAGCCACGTGATCAGTGCATGATCAATTACGTGATCAGTGCATGATCAGTCACGTGATCAGTACATGGTAGCTACGTGATCATTGCATGATCAGCCACGTGATCAGTGCATGATAGCCACGTGATCAGTGCATGATCAGTCATGTGATCAGTGTGTGATCAGCCACGTGATCAGTGCATGACATCCACGTGATCAGTGCATGATAGCCACGTGATCAGTGCATGATAGCCACGTGATCAGTGCATGATCAGTCACGTGATCATGTGTGATCAGCCACGTGATCAGTGCATGATCAATTACGTGATCAGTGCATGATCAGTCACGTGACCAGTACATGGTTGCTACGTGATCATTGCATGATCAGCCACGTGAGCAGTGCATGATAGCCACGTGATCAGTGCATGATCAGTCACGTGATCAGTGCATGATCAGTCACGTGATCAGTGCATGATCATTTACGTGATCAGTGCATGATCAGTCACGTGACCAGTATATGGTAGCTACGTGATCATTGCATGACAGCCACGTGATCAGTGCATGATAGCCACGTGATGTGTGCATGATCAGTCACGTGATCAGTGCATGATCAGCCACGTGATCAGTGCATGATAGCCACGTGATCAGTGCATGATCAGTTACGTGAGCAGTGTATGATCAGCCACGTGATCAGTGCATGGTCAGACACGTGAACAGTGTATGATCAGCCACGTGATCAGTGCATGATATCCAAGTGATCAGTGCATGATCATCACGTGATCAGTGTATGATCAGCCACGTGAACAGTGCATGCTCAGTCACGTGATCAGGGCCTGCTGAGCTGCGTGATTACTGTCTGCTCATCTGCTTGACAATTGCCAGCTGAGCTGCACGATTCCTGCCTGTCATCTGCTTGACAATTGCCAGCTGTGCTGCGTAATTCCTGCCTGCTCAGCTGCTTGATTATTGCCAGCTGAGCAGCATGATTCCTCACAGCTGAGTTCCATGATTATTGCCTGCTGACTTTTGATTCGTGCCTACTCAGCTCTTTGTTTATTGCCTCCAGAGGCACATGATCAGTGTATGATAGCAAACATGATCAGCGCATGATCAGTCACATGATCAGCGCCATTAAGTCACGTGATCAGTACATGATAGTCATGTGATCAGTCCATGCTCAGTCACGGTATCAGTGCATGATCAGCCACGTGATCAGTGCATGATCAGCCAGGTGATCAGTTCATGATAGCTATGTGATCAGTGCATGATCAGTCACGTGATCAGTGCATGATCAGGCACGTGATCAGTGCATGATCAGTCACCTGATGGGTGTATGATCAGTCACGTGACCAGTACATGGTAGCTACATGATCATTGCATGATCAGCCACGTGAGTAGTGCATGATAGCCACGTGATCAGTGCATGATCAGTCACGTGATCAGTGCATGATCAGTCATGTGATCAGTGCATGATCAGGCACGTGATCAGTGCATGATCAGCCACGTGATCAGTGCATGATAGCCACGTGATCAGTGCATGATCAGTCACGTGATCAGTGCATGATCAGTCACGTGATCAGTGCATGATCAGCCACGTGATCAGTGCATGATCAGCCACGTGATCAGTGCATGATCATTACGTGATCAGTGCATGATCAGTCACGTGACCAGTATATGTAGCTACGTGATCAGTGCATGATCAGCCACGTGATCAGTGCATGATAGCCACGTGATCAGTGCATGATCAGTCACGTGATCAGTGCATGATCAGTCACGTGATCAGTGCATGATCAGTCACGTGATCAGTGCATGATCAGTCACGTGATCAGTGCATGATCAGCCACGTGATCAGTGCATGATAGTCACGTGACAGTGTGTGATCAGCCACGTGACAGTGCATGTTAGCACGTGATCAGTGCATGATAGCCACGTGATCAGTGCATGATCAGTTACGTGAGCAGTGTATGATCAGCCACGTGATCAGTGCATGGTCAGACACGTGAACAGTGTATGATCAGCCACGTGATCAGTGCATGATATCCAAGTGATCAGTGCATGATCAATCACGTGATCAGTGTATGATCAGCCACGTGAACAGTGCATGCTCAGTCACGTGATCAGGGCCTGCTGAGCTGCGTGATTACTGTCTGCTCATCTGCTTGACAATTGCCAGCTGAGCTGCACGATTCCTGCCTGTCATCTGCTTGACAATTGCCAGCTGTGCTGCGTAATTCCTGCCTGCTCAGCTGCTTGATTATTGCCAGCTGAGCAGCATGATTCCTCACAGCTGAGTTCCATGATTATTGCCTGCTGACTGTTTGATTCGTGCCTACTCAGCTCTTTGTTTATTGCCTCCAGAGGCACATGATCAGTGTATGATAGCAAACATGATCAGCGCATGATCAGTCACATGATCAGCGCCATTAAGTCACGTGATCACTACATGATAGTCATGTGATCAGTCCATGCTCAGTCACGGTATCAGTGCATGATCAGCCACGTGATCAGTGCATGATCAGCCAGGTGATCAGTGCATGATAGCTATGTGATCAGTGCATGATCAGTCACGTGATCAGTGCATGATCAGGCACGTGATCAGTGCATGATCAGTCACCTGATGGGTGTATGATCAGTCACGTGACCAGTACATGGTAGCTACATGATCATTGCATGATCAGCCACGTGAGTAGTGCATGATAGCCACGTGATCAGTGCATGATCAGTCACGTGATCAGTGCATGATCAGCCATGTGATCAGTGCATGATCAGGCACGTGATCAGTGCATGATCAGCCACGTGATCAGTGCATGATAGCCACGTGATCAGTGCATGATCAGTCACGTGATCAGTGCATGATCAGTCACGTGATCAGTGCATGATCAGCCACGTGATCAGTGCATGATCAGCCACGTGATCAGTGCATGATCAGTCACGTGATCAGTGCATGGTAGCACGTGATCAGTGCATGATCAGCCACGTGATCAGTGCATGATAGCCACGTGATCAGTGCATGATCAGTCACGTGATCAGTGCATGATCAGTCACGTGATCAGTGCATGATCAGTCACTGATCAGTGCATGATCAATTACGTGATCAGTGCATGATCAGTCACGTGATCAGTGCATGATAGCTACGTGATCAGTGCATGATCAGCCACGTGATCAGTGCATGATAGCCACGTGATCAGTGCATGATCAGTCACGTGATCAGTGTATGATCATCCACGTGATCAGTGCATGATCAGTCATGTGATCAGTGCATGATATAGACGTGATCAGTGCATGATCAGTCACGTGATCAGTGCATGATCAGCCACGTGATCAGTGCATGATAGCCACGTGATCAGTGCATGATAGCCAGTGATCAGTGCATGATCAGTCACGTGATCAGTGCATGATCAGCCACGTGATCAGTGCATGATAGCCACTGATCAGTGCATGATCAGTCACGTGATCAGTGCATGATCAGTCACGTGATCAGTGCATGATCAGCCACGTGATCAGTGCATGATCAATTACGTGATCAGTGCATGATCAGTCACGTGATCAGTGCATGATCAGTCACGTGATCAGTGCATGATCAGTCACGTGATCAGTGCATGATCAGCCACGTGATCAGTGCATGATCAGTCACGTGATCAGTGCATGATCAGTCACGTGATCAGTGCATGATCAGCCACGTGATCAGTGCATGATCAGTCACGTGATAGTGTGTGATCAGCCACGTGATCAGTGCATGATATCAGTGCATGATAGCCACGTGATCAGTGCATGATAGCCACGTGATCAGTGCATGATCAGTCACGTGATACGTGTGTGATCAGCCACGTGATCAGTGCATGATATCCACGTGATCAGTGCATGATAGCCACGTGATCAGTGCATGATAGTCACGTGATCAGTGCATGATCAGTCACGTGATACGTGTGTGATCAGCCACGTGATCAGTGCATGATCAGCCACGTGATCAGTGCATGATCAGCCACGTGATCAGTGCATGATCAGTCACGTGATCAGTACATGATCAGTCACGTGATCAGTGCATGATCATTTACGTGATCAGTGCATGATCAGTCACGTGACCAGTATATGATAGCTACGTGATCATTCCATGACGAGCCACGTGAGCAGTGCATGATAGCCACGTGATGTGTGCATGATGAGTTACGTGAGCAGAGTATGATCAGCCACGTGATCAGTGCATGAGTGCCGCGTGATCAGTGCATGATATGTCACGTGACAGGTGTGTGATCAGCCACGTGATCAGTGCATGATAGCCACGTGATCAGTGCATGATCAGTACGTGAGCAGTGTATGATCAGCCACGTGATCAGTGCATGGTCAGACACGTGAACAGTGTATGATCAGCCACGTGATCAGTGCATGATATCCAAGTGATCAGTGCATGATCAATCACGTGATCAGTGTATGATCAGCCACGTGAACAGTGCATGCTCAGTCACGTGATCAGGGCCTGCTGAGCTGCGTGATTACTGTCTGCTCATCTGCTTGACAATTGCCAGCTGAGCTGCACGATTCCTGCCTGTCATCTGCTTGACAATTGCCAGCTGTGCTGCGTAATTCCTGCCTGCTCAGCTGCTTGATTATTGCCAGCTGAGCAGCATGATTCCTCACAGCTGAGTTCCATGATTATTGCCTGCTGACTTTTGATTCGTGCCTACTCAGCTCTTTGTTTATTGCCTCCAGAGGCACATGATCAGTGTATGATAGCAAACATGATCAGCGCATGATCAGTCACATGATCAGCGCCATTAAGTCACGTGATCACTACATGATAGTCATGTGATCAGTCCATGCTCAGTCACGGTATCAGTGCATGATCAGCCACGTGATCAGTGCATGATCTGTCACATGATTAGTGTATGATCATCCACGTGATCAGTGCATGGGCAGTCATGTGATCAGTGCATGATATAGACGTGATCAGTGCATGATCAGTCTCGTGATCAGTGCATGATAGCCACGTGATCAGTGCATGATCAGTCACCTGATGGGTGTATGATCATTCACGTGACCTGTACATGGTAGCTACATGATCATTGCATGATCAGCCACGTGAGTAGTGCATGATAGCCACGTGATCACTGCATGATCAGTCACGTGATCAGTGCATGATCAGTCATGTGACCAGTACATGGTAGCTGCGTGATCATGCATGATCAGCCACGTGAGCAGTGCATGATAGCCACGTGATCAGTGCATGATCAGACACGAGATCAGTGCATGATCAGTCACGTGATCAGTGCATGATCAGCCACGTGATCAGTGCATGATCAGTCACGTGATCAGTGCATGATCAGCCACGTGATCAGTGCATGATCAGCCACGTGATCAGTGCATGATCATTACGTGATCAGTGCATGATCAGTCACGTGATCAGTACATGATAGCTACGTGATCAGTGCATGATCAGCCACGTGATCAGTGCATGATAGCCACGTGATCAGTGCATGATCAGCCACGTGATCAGTGCATGATCAGTCACGTGATCAGTGCATGATCAGCCACGTGATCAGTGCATGATAGCCACGTGATCAGTGCATGACAGACGTGATCAGTGCATGATCAATCACGTGATCAGTGCATGATAGCCACGTGATCAGTGCATGATCAGTCACGTGATCAGTGTGTGATCAGCCACGTGAACAGTGCATGCTCAGTCACGTGATCAGGGCCTGCTGAGCTGCGTGATTACTGTCTGCTCATCTGCTTGACAATTGCCAGCTGAGCTGCACGATTCCTGCCTGTCATCTGCTTGACAATTGCCACCTGTGCTGCATAATTCCTGCCTGCTCATCTGCTTGATTATTGCCAGCTGAGCAGCATGATTTCTCAGAGCTGAGTTCCATGATTATTGCCTACTGATTCCTGCCTACTCAGCTCTTTGTTCATTGCCTCCAGAGGCACATGATCAGTGTATGACAGAAACATGATCAGCACATGATCAGTCACATGATCAATGCATGATAAGCCACGTGATCAGTGCATGATCAATTACGTGATCAGTGCATGATCAGTCATGTGACCAGTACATGGTAGCTGCGTGATCAGTGCATGATCAGCCACGTGATCAGTGCATGATCAGTCACGTGATCAGTGCATGATCAGCCACGTGATCAGTGCATGATCAGTCACGTGATCAGTGCATGATAGCTACGTGATCAGTGCATGATCAGCCACGTGATCAGTGCATGATAGCCACGTGATCAGTGCATGATAGCCACGTGATCAGTGCATGATAGCCACGTGATCAGTGCATGATCAGTCACGTGATACGTGTGTGATCAGCCACGTGATCAGTGCATGATATCCACGTGATCAGTGCATGATAGCCACGTGATCAGTGCATGATTAGTCACGTGATCAGTGCATGATCAGTCACGTGATACAGTGTGATCAGCCACGGATCAGTGCATGATGAGCCACGTGATCAGTGCAGGATCAATTACGTGATCAGTGCATGATCAGTCACGTGACCAGTACATGGTTGCTACGTGATCATTGCATGATCAGCCACGTGAGCAGTGCATGATAGCCACGTGATCAGTGCATGATCAGTCACGTGATCAGTACATGATCAGTCACGTGAACAGTGCATGATCATTTACGTGATCTGTGCATGATCAGTCACGTGACCAGTATATGGTAGCTTCATGATCATTCCATGACGAGCCACGTGAGCAGTGCATGATAGCCACGTGATGTGTGCATGATCAGTCACGTGATCAGTGTATGATCAGCCACGTGATCAGTGCATGAGTGCCACGTGATCAGTGCATGATATGTCACGTGACAGGTGTGTGATCAGCCACGTGAACAGTGCATGTTCAGCCACGTGATCAGTGCATGATAGCCACGTGATCAGTGCATGATCAGTTACGTGAGCAGTGTATGATCAGCCACGTGATCAGTGCATGGTCAGACACGTGAACAGTGTATGATCAGCCACGTGATCAGTGCATGATATCCAAGTGATCAGTGCATGATCATCACGTGATCAGTGTATGATCAGCCACGTGAACAGTGCATGCTCAGTCACGTGATCAGGGCCTGCTGAGCTGCGTGATTACTGTCTGCTCATCTGCTTGACAATTGCCAGCTGAGCTGCACGATTCCTGCCTGTCATCTGCTTGACAATTGCCAGCTGTGCTGCGTAATTCCTGCCTGCTCAGCTGCTTGATTATTGCCAGCTGAGCAGCATGATTCCTCACAGCTGAGTTCCATGATTATTGCCTGCTGACTTTTGATTCGTGCCTACTCAGCTCTTTGTTTATTGCCTCCAGAGGCACATGATCAGTGTATGATAGCAAACATGATCAGCGCATGATCAGTCACATGATCAGCGCCATTAAGTCACGTGATCACTACATGATAGTCATGTGATCAGTCCATGCTCAGTCACGGTATCAGTGCATGATCAGCCACGTGATCAGTGCATGATCAGCCAGGTGATCAGTTCATGATAGCTATGTGATCAGTGCATGATTTGTCACGTGATCAGTGCATGATCAGGCACGTGATCAGTGCATGATCAGTCACCTGATGGGTGTATGATCAGTCACGTGACCAGTACATGGTAGCTACATGATCATTGCATGATCAGCCACGTGAGTAGTGCATGATAGCCACGTGATCAGTGCATGATCAGTCACGTGATCAGTGCATGATCAGTCATGTGATCAGTGCATGATCAGTCACGTGATCAGTGCATGATCAGCCACGTGATCAGTGCATGATCAGCCACGTGATCAGTGCATGATCATACGTGATCAGTGCATGATCAGTCACGTGATCAGTGCATGATAGCTACGTGATCAGTGCATGATCAGCCACGTGATCAGTGCATGATAGCCACGTGATCAGTGCATGATCAGTCACGTGATCAGTGCATGATCAGTCACGTGATCAGTGCATGATCAGTCACGTGATCAGTGCATGATCAGTCACGTGATCAGTGCATGATCAGCCACGTGATCAGTGCATGATAGTCACGTGACAGTGTGTGATCAGCCACGTGACAGTGCATGTTAGCCACGTGATCAGTGCATGATAGCCACGTGATCAGTGCATGATCAGTTACGTGAGCAGTGTATGATCAGCCACGTGATCAGTGCATGGTCAGACACGTGAACAGTGTATGATCAGCCACGTGATCAGTGCATGATATCCAAGTGATCAGTGCATGATCAATCACGTGATCAGTGTATGATCAGCCACGTGAACAGTGCATGCTCAGTCACGTGATCAGGGCCTGCTGAGCTGCGTGATTACTGTCTGCTCATCTGCTTGACAATTGCCAGCTGAGCTGCACGATTCCTGCCTGTCATCTGCTTGACAATTGCCAGCTGTGCTGCGTAATTCCTGCCTGCTCAGCTGCTTGATTATTGCCAGCTGAGCAGCATGATTCCTCACAGCTGAGTTCCATGATTATTGCCTGCTGACTGTTTGATTCGTGCCTACTCAGCTCTTTGTTTATTGCCTCCAGAGGCACATGATCAGTGTATGATAGCAAACATGATCAGCGCATGATCAGTCACATGATCAGCGCCATTAAGTCACGTGATCACTACATGATAGTCATGTGATCAGTCCATGCTCAGTCACGGTATCAGTGCATGATCAGCCACGTGATCAGTGCATGATCAGCCACGTGATCAGTGCATGATAGCCATGTGATCAGTGCATGATCAGTCACGTGATCAGTGCATGATCAGGCACGTGATCAGTGCATGATCAGTCACCTGATGGGTGTATGATCAGTCACGTGACCAGTACATGGTAGCTACATGATCATTGCATGATCAGCCACGTGAGTAGTGCATGATAGCCACGTGATCAGTGCATGATCAGTCACGTGATCAGTGCATGATCAGCCATGTGATCAGTGCATGATCAGGCACGTGATCAGTGCATGATCAGCCACGTGATCAGTGCATGATAGCCACGTGATCAGTGCATGATCAGTCACGTGATCAGTGCATGATCAGTCACGTGATCAGTGCATGATCAGCCACGTGATCAGTGCATGATCAGCCACGTGATCAGTGCATGATCAGTCACGTGATCAGTGCATGGTAGCCACGTGATCAGTGCATGATCAGCCACGTGATCAGTGCATGATAGCCACGTGATCAGTGCATGATCAGTCACGTGATCAGTGCATGATCAGTCACGTGATCAGTGCATGATCAGTCACTGATCAGTGCATGATCAATTACGTGATCAGTGCATGATCAGTCACGTGATCAGTACATGGTAGCTACGTGATCAGTGCATGATCAGCCACGTGATCAGTGCATGATAGCCACGTGATCAGTGCATGATCAGTCACGTGATCAGTGCATGATCAGCACGTGATCAGTGCATGATCAGTCACGTGATCAGTGCATGATATAGACGTGATCAGTGCATGATCAGTCACGTGATCAGTGCATGATCAGCCACGTGATCAGTGCATGATAGCCACGTGATCAGTGCATGATAGCCAGTGATCAGTGCATGATCAGTCACGTGATCAGTGCATGATCAGCCACGTGATCAGTGCATGATAGCCACTGATCAGTGCATGATCAGTCACGTGATCAGTGCATGATCAGTCACGTGATCAGTGCATGATCAGCCACGTGATCAGTGCATGATCAGCCACGTGATCAGTGCATGATCAGTCACGTGATCAGTGCATGATCAGTCACGTGATCAGTGCATGATCAGTCACGTGATCAGTGCATGATCAGCCACGTGATCAGTGCATGATCAGTCACGTGATCAGTGCATGATCAGTCACGTGATCAGTGCATGATCAGCCACGTGATCAGTGCATGATCAGTCACGTGATCAGTGTGTGATCAGCCACGTGATCAGTGCATGATATCAGTGCATGATAGCCACGTGATCAGTGCATGATAGCCACGTGATCAGTGCATGATCAGTCACGTGATAGTGTGTGATCAGCCACGTGATCAGTGCATGATATCACGTGATCAGTGCATGATAGCCACGTGATCAGTGCATGATAGTCACGTGATCAGTGCATGATCAGTCACGTGATCAGTGCATGATCAGCCACGTGATCAGTGCATGATCAGCCACGTGATCAGTGCATGATCAGCCACGTGATCAGTGCATGATCAGTCACGTGATCAGTGCATGATCAGTCACGTGATCAGTGCATGATCATTTACGTGATCAGTGCATGATCAGTCACGTGACCAGTATATGGTAGCTACGTGATCATTCCATGACAGCCACGTGAGCAGTGCATGATAGCCACGTGATCAGTGCATGATCAGTTACGTGATCAGTGTATGATCAGCCACGTGATCAGTGCATGAGTGCCACGTGATCAGTGCATGATATGTCACGTGACAGTGTGTGATCAGCCACGTGATCAGTGCATGATAGCCACGTGATCAGTGCATGATCAGTACGTGAGCAGTGTATGATCAGCCACGTGATCAGTGCATGGTCAGACACGTGAACAGTGTATGATCAGCCACGTGATCAGTGCATGATATCCAAGTGATCAGTGCATGATCAATCACGTGATCAGTGTATGATCAGCCACGTGAACAGTGCATGCTCAGTCACGTGATCAGGGCCTGCTGAGCTGCGTGATTACTGTCTGCTCATCTGCTTGACAATTGCCAGCTGAGCTGCACGATTCCTGCCTGTCATCTGCTTGACAATTGCCAGCTGTGCTGCGTAATTCCTGCCTGCTCAGCTGCTTGATTATTGCCAGCTGAGCAGCATGATTCCTCACAGCTGAGTTCCATGATTATTGCCTGCTGACTGTTTGATTCGTGCCTACTCAGCTCTTTGTTTATTGCCTCCAGAGGCACATGATCAGTGTATGATAGCAAACATGATCAGCGCATGATCAGTCACATGATCAGCGCCATTAAGTCACGTGATCACTACATGATAGTCATGTGATCAGTCCATGCTCAGTCACGGTATCAGTGCATGATCAGCCACGTGATCAGTGCATGATCAGCCACGTGATCAGTGCATGATAGCTATGTGATCAGTGCATGATCAGTCACGTGATCAGTGCATGATCAGGCACGTGATCAGTGCATGATCAGTCACCTGATGGGTGTATGATCAGTCACGTGACCAGTACATGGTAGCTACATGATCATTGCATGATCAGCCACGTGAGTAGTGCATGATAGCCACGTGATCAGTGCATGATCAGTCACGTGATCAGTGCATGATCAGCCATGTGATCAGTGCATGATCAGGCACGTGATCAGTGCATGATCAGCCACGTGATCAGTGCATGATAGCCACGTGATCAGTGCATGATCAGTCACGTGATCAGTGCATGATCAGCCACGTGATCAGTGCATGATCAGCCACGTGATCAGTGCATGATCAGTCACGTGATCAGTGCATGGTAGCCACGTGATCAGTGCATGATCAGCCACGTGATCAGTGCATGATAGCCACGTGATCAGTGCATGATCAGTCACGTGATCAGTGCATGATCAGTCACGTGATCAGTGCATGATCAGTCACTGATCAGTGCATGATCAATTACGTGATCAGTGCATGATCAGTCACGTGACCAGTACATGGTAGCTACGTGATCATTGCATGATCAGCCACGTGATCAGTGCATGATAGCCACGTGATCAGTGCATGATCAGTCACGTGATCAGTGTATGATCATCCACGTGATCAGTGCATGATCAGTCATGTGATCAGTGCATGATATAGACGTGATCAGTGCATGATCAGTCACGTGATCAGTGCATGATCAGCCACGTGATCAGTGCATGATAGCCACGTGATCAGTGCATGATAGCCAGTGATCAGTGCATGATCAGTCACGTGATCAGTGCATGATCAGCCACGTGATCAGTGCATGATAGCCACTGATCAGTGCATGATCAGTCACGTGATCAGTGCATGATCAGTCACGTGATCAGTGCATGATCAGCCACGTGATCAGTGCATGATCAATTACGTGATCAGTGCATGATCAGTCACGTGATCAGTGCATGATCAGTCACGTGATCAGTGCATGATCAGTCACGTGATCAGTGCATGATCAGCCACGTGATCAGTGCATGATCAGTCACGTGATCAGTGCATGATCAGTCACGTGATCAGTGCATGATCAGCCACGTGATCAGTGCATGATCAGTCACGTGATAGTGTGTGATCAGCCACGTGATCAGTGCATGATATCAGTGCATGATAGCCACGTGATCAGTGCATGATAGCCACGTGATCAGTGCATGATCAGTCACGTGATACGTGTGTGATCAGCCACGTGATCAGTGCATGATATCCACGTGATCAGTGCATGATAGCCACGTGATCAGTGCATGATAGTCACGTGATCAGTGCATGATCAGTCACGTGATACGTGTGTGATCAGCCACGTGATCAGTGCATGATGAGCCACGTGATCAGTGCAGGATCAATTACGTGATCAGTGCATGATCAGTCACGTGACCAGTACATGGTTGCTACGTGATCGTTGCATGATCAGCCACGTGAGCAGAGCATGATAGCCACGTGATCAGTGCATGATCAGTCACGTGATCAGTACATGATCAGTCACGTGAACAGTGCATGATCATTTACGTGATCTGTGCATGATCAGTCACGTGACCAGTATATGGTAGCTACGTGATCATTCCATGACGAGCCACGTGAGCAGTGCATGATAGCCACGTGATGTGTGCATGATGAGTTACGTGAGCAGAGTATGATCAGCCACGTGATCAGTGCATGAGTGCCACGTGATCAGTGCATGATATGTCACGTGACAGGTGTGTGATCAGCCACGTGAACAGTGCATGTTCAGCCACGTGATCAGTGCATGATAGCCACGTGATCAGTGCATGATCAGTTACGTGAGCAGTGTATGATCAGCCACGTGATCAGTGCATGGTCAGACACGTGAACAGTGTATGATCAGCCACGTGATCAGTGCATGATATCCAAGTGATCAGTGCATGATCAATCACGTGATCAGTGTATGATCAGCCACGTGAACAGTGCATGCTCAGTCACGTGATCAGGGCCTGCTGAGCTGCGTGATTACTGTCTGCTCATCTGCTTGACAATTGCCAGCTGAGCTGCACGATTCCTGCCTGTCATCTGCTTGACAATTGCCAGCTGTGCTGCGTAATTCCTGCCTGCTCAGCTGCTTGATTATTGCCAGCTGAGCAGCATGATTCCTCACAGCTGAGTTCCATGATTATTGCCTGCTGACTGTTTGATTCGTGCCTACTCAGCTCTTTGTTTATTGCCTCCAGAGGCACATGATCAGTGTATGATAGCAAACATGATCAGCGCATGATCAGTCACATGATCAGCGCCATTAAGTCACGTGATCACTACATGATAGTCATGTGATCAGTCCATGCTCAGTCACGGTATCAGTGCATGATCAGCCACGTGATCAGTGCATGATCTGTCACATGATTAGTGTATGATCATCCACGTGATCAGTGCATGGGCAGTCATGTGATCAGTGCATGATATAGACGTGATCAGTGCATGATCAGTCTCGTGATCAGTGCATGATAGCCACGTGATCAGTGCATGATCAGTCACCTGATGGGTGTATGATCATTCACGTGACCTGTACATGGTAGCTACATGATCATTGCATGATCAGCCACGTGAGTAGTGCATGATAGCCACGTGATCACTGCATGATCAGTCACGTGATCAGTGCATGATCAGTCATGTGACCAGTACATGGTAGCTGCGTGATCATGCATGATCAGCCACGTGAGCAGTGCATGATAGCCACGTGATCAGTGCATGATCAGACACGTGATCAGTGCATGATCAGTCACGTGATCAGTGCATGATCAGCCACGTGATCAGTGCATGATCAGTCACGTGATCAGTGCATGATCAGCCACGTGATCAGTGCATGATCAGCCACGTGATCAGTGCATGATCAGTCACGTGATCAGTGCATGATCAGTCACGTGATCAGTGCATGATAGCTACGTGATCAGTGCATGATCAGCCACGTGATCAGTGCATGATAGCCACGTGATCAGTGCATGATAGCCACGTGATCAGTGCATGATCAGTCACGTGATCAGTGCATGATCATCCACGTGATCAGTGCATGATCAGTCACGTGATCAGTGCATGATATAGACGTGATCAGTGCATGATCAGTCACGTGATCAGTGCATGATCAGCCACGTGATCAGTGCATGATAGCCACGTGATCAGTGCATGATAGCCAGTGATCAGTGCATGATCAGTCACGTGATCAGTGCATGATCAGCCACGTGATCAGTGCATGATAGCCACTGATCAGTGCATGATCAGTCACGTGATCAGTGCATGATCAGTCACGTGATCAGTGCATGATCAGCCACGTGATCAGTGCATGATCAATTACGTGATCAGTGCATGATCAGTCACGTGATCAGTGCATGATCAGTCACGTGATCAGTGCATGATCAGTCACGTGATCAGTGCATGATCAGCCAGTGATCAGTGCATGATCAGTCACGTGATCAGTGCATGATCAGTCACGTGATCAGTGCATGATCAGCCACGTGATCAGTGCATGATCAGTCACGTGATCAGTGCATGATCAGCCACGTGATCAGTGCATGATATCAGTGCATGATAGCCACGTGATCAGTGCATGATAGCCACGTGATCAGTGCATGATCAGTCACGTGATCAGTGTGATCAGCCACGTGATCAGTGCATGATATCCACGTGATCAGTGCATGATAGCCACGTGATCAGTGCATGATAGTCACGTGATCAGTGCATGATCAGTCACGTGATAGTGTGTGATCAGCCACGTGATCAGTGCATGATGAGCCACGTGATCAGTGCATGATCAATTACGTGATCAGTGCATGATCAGTCACGTGACAGTACATGGTTGCTACGTGATCGTGCATGATCAGCCACGTGATCAGTGCATGATAGCCACGTGATCAGTGCATGATCAGTCACGTGATCAGTGCATGATCAGTCACGTGATCAGTGCATGATCAGCCACGTGATCAGTGCATGATCAGTCACGTGATCAGTGCATGATCAGCCACGTGATCAGTGCATGATCAGCCACGTGATCAGTGCATGATCAGTTACGTGATCAGTGCATGATCAGTCACGTGATCAGTGCATGGTAGCTACGTGATCAGTGCATGATCAGCCACGTGATCAGTGCATGATAGCCACGTGATCAGTGCATGATCAGCCACGTGATCAGTGCATGATCAGTCACGTGATCAGTGCATGATCAGCCACGTGATCAGTGCATGATCAGCCACGTGATCAGTGCATGACAATTACGTGATCAGTGCATGATCAGTCACGTGATCAGTGCATGATAGCCACGTGATCAGTGCATGATCAGTCACGTGATCAGTGTATGATCAGCCACGTGAACAGTGCATGCTCAGTCACGTGATCAGGGCCTGCTGAGCTGCGTGATTACTGTCTGCTCATCTGCTTGACAATTGCCAGCTGAGCTGCACGATTCCTGCCTGTCATCTGCTTGACAATTGCCAGCTGTGCTGCATAATTCCTGCCTGCTCAGCTGCTTGATTATTGCCAGCTGAGCAGCATGATTCCTCACAGCTGAGTTCCATGATTATTGCCTGACTGATTCGTGCCTACTCAGCTCTTTGTTCATTGCCTCCAGAGGCACATGATCAGTGTATGACAGAAACATGATCAGCACATGATCAGTCACATGATCAGTGCATGATAAGCCACGTGATCAGTGCATGATCAATCACGTGATCAGTGCATGATCAGTCATGTGATCAGTGCATGATAGCTGCGTGATCAGTGCATGATCAGCCACGTGATCAGTGCATGATCAGTCACGTGATCAGTGCATGATCAGCCACGTGATCAGTGCATGATCAGTCACGTGATCAGTGCATGATAGCTACGTGATCAGTGCATGATCAGCCACGTGATCAGTGCATGATAGCCACGTGATCAGTGCATGATCAGCCACGTGATCAGTGCATGATAGCCACGTGATCAGTGCATGATCAGTCACGTGATACGTGTGTGATCAGCCACGTGATCAGTGCATGATATCCACGTGATCAGTGCATGATAGCCACGTGATCAGTGCATGATTAGTCACGTGATCAGTGCATGATCAGTCACGTGATACAGTGTGATCAGCCACGTGATCAGTGCATGATGAGCCACGTGATCAGTGCAGGATCAATTACGTGATCAGTGCATGATCAGTCACGTGACCAGTACATGGTTGCTACGTGATCATTGCATGATCAGCCACGTGAGCAGAGCATGATAGCCACGTGATCAGTGCATGATCAGTCACGTGATCAGTACATGATCAGTCACGTGAACAGTGCATGATCATTTACGTGATCTGTGCATGATCAGTCACGTGACCAGTATATGGTAGCTTCGTGATCATTCCATGACGAGCCACGTGAGCAGTGCATGATAGCCACGTGATGTGTGCATGATCAGTTACGTGAGCAGAGTATGATCAGCCACGTGATCAGTGCATGAGTGCCACGTGATCAGTGCATGATATGTCACGTGACAGGTGTGTGATCAGCCACGTGAACAGTGCATGTTCAGCCACGTGATCAGTGCATGATAGCCACGTGATCAGTGCATGATCAGTTACGTGAGCAGTGTATGATCAGCCACGTGATCAGTGCATGGTCAGACACGTGAACAGTGTATGATCAGCCACGTGATCAGTGCATGATATCCAAGTGATCAGTGCATGATCATCACGTGATCAGTGTATGATCAGCCACGTGAACAGTGCATGCTCAGTCACGTGATCAGGGCCTGCTGAGCTGCGTGATTACTGTCTGCTCATCTGCTTGACAATTGCCAGCTGAGCTGCACGATTCCTGCCTGTCATCTGCTTGACAATTGCCAGCTGTGCTGCGTAATTCCTGCCTGCTCAGCTGCTTGATTATTGCCAGCTGAGCAGCATGATTCCTCACAGCTGAGTTCCATGATTATTGCCTGCTGACTGTTTGATTCGTGCCTACTCAGCTCTTTGTTTATTGCCTCCAGAGGCACATGATCAGTGTATGATAGCAAACATGATCAGCGCATGATCAGTCACATGATCAGCGCCATTAAGTCACGTGATCACTACATGATAGTCATGTGATCAGTCCATGCTCAGTCACGGTATCAGTGCATGATCAGCCACGTGATCAGTGCATGATCAGCCAGGTGATCAGTTCATGATAGCTATGTGATCAGTGCATGATTTGTCACGTGATCAGTGCATGATCAGGCAGGTGATCAGTGCATGATCAGTCACCTGATGGGTGTATGATCAGTCACGTGACCAGTACATGGTAGCTACATGATCATTGCATGATCAGCCACGTGAGTAGTGCATGATAGCCACGTGATCAGTGCATGATCAGTCACGTGATCAGTGCATGATCAGTCATGTGATCAGTGCATGATCAGGCACGTGATCAGTGCATGATCAGCCACGTGATCAGTGCATGATAGCCACGTGATCAGTGCATGATCAGTCACGTGATCAGTGCATGATCAGTCACGTGATCAGTGCATGATCAGCCACGTGATCAGTGCATGATAGCCACGTGATCAGTGCATGATCAGTCACGTGATCAGTGCATGATCAGTCACGTGATCAGTGCATGATCAGTCACGTGATCAGTGCATGATCAATTACGTGATCAGTGCATGATCAGTCACGTGACCAGTACATGGTAGCTACGTGATCATTGCATGATCAGCCACGTGATCAGTGCATGATAGCCACGTGATCAGTGCATGATCAGTCACGTGATCAGTGCATGATCAGCCACGTGATCAGTGCATGATCAGTCACGTGATCAGTGCATGATATAGACGTGATCAGTGCATGATCAGTCACGTGATCAGTGCATGATCAGCCACGTGATCAGTGCATGATAGCCACGTGATCAGTGCATGATAGCCAGTGATCAGTGCATGATCAGTCACGTGATCAGTGCATGATCAGCCACGTGATCAGTGCATGATAGCCACGTGATCAGTGCATGATCAGTCACGTGATCAGTGCATGATCAGTCACGTGATCAGTGCATGATCAGCCACGTGATCAGTGCATGATCAGTTACGTGATCAGTGCATGATCAGTCACGTGATCAGTGCATGATCAGTCACGTGATCAGTGCATGATCAGTCACGTGATCAGTGCATGATCAGCCACGTGATCAGTGCATGATCAGTCACGTGATCAGTGCATGATCAGTCACGTGATCAGTGCATGATCAGCCACGTGATCAGTGCATGATCAGTCACGTGATCGTGTGTGATCAGCCACGTGATCAGTGCATGATATCAGTGCATGATAGCCACGTGATCAGTGCATGATAGCCACGTGATCAGTGCATGATCAGTCACGTGATAGTGTGTGATCAGCCACGTGATCAGTGCATGATATCCACGTGATCAGTGCATGATAGCCACGTGATCAGTGCATGATAGTCACGTGATCAGTGCATGATCAGTCACGTGATCAGTGCATGATCAGCCACGTGATCAGTGCATGATCAGCCACGTGATCAGTGCATGATCAATTACGTGATCAGTGCATGATCAGTCACGTGACAGTACATGGTTCCTACGTGATCAGTGCATGATCAGCCACGTGATCAGTGCATGATAGCCACGTGATCAGTGCATGATCAGTCACGTGATCAGTGCATGATCAGTCACGTGATCAGTGCATGATCAGCCACGTGATCAGTGCATGATCAGTCACGTGATCAGTGCATGATAGCTACGTGATCATTGCATGATCAGCCACGTGATCAGTGCATGATAGCCACGTGATCAGTGCATGATAGCCACGTGATCAGTGCATGATCAGTCACGTGATCAGTGCATGATCAGTCACGTGATCAGTGTGATCAGCCACGTGATCAGTGCATGATCAGCCACGTGATCAGTGCATGATCAGCCACGTGATCAGTGCATGATCAGTCACGTGATCAGTGCATGATCAGTCACGTGATCAGTGCATGATCAGCCACGTGATCAGTGCATGATCAGTCACGTGATCAGTGCATGATAGCTATGATCATTGCATGATCAGCCACGTGATCAGTGCATGATAGCCACGTGATCAGTGCATGATCAGTCACGTGATCAGTGCATGATCAGCCACGTGATCAGTGCATGATGCCACGTGATCAGTGCATGATAGTCACGTGACAGTGCATGATCAGCCACGTGATCAGTGCATGATCAGCCACGTGATCAGTGCATGATAGCCACGTGATCAGTGCATGATCAGTTACGTGAGCAGTGCATGATCAGCCACGTGATCAGTGCATGATCAGACACGTGATCAGTGTATGATCAGCCACGTGATCAGTGCATGATATCCACGTGATCAGTGCATGATCAGTCACGTGATCAGTGTATGATCAGCCACGTGAACAGTGCATGATCAGTCACGTGATCAGTGCATGATGAGCTGCGTGATCAGTGCTGATCAGTCTGCTTGACAATTTCCAGCTGAGCTGCACGATTCCTGCCTGTCATCTGCTTGACAATTGCCAGCTGTGCTGTGTAATTCCTGCCTGATCAGTGCATGATCATTGCCAGCTGATCAGCATGATTCACGTGAACAGTGCATGCTCAGTCACGTGATCAGGGCCTGCTGAGCTGCGTGATTACTGTCTGCTCATCTGCTTGACAATTGCCAGCTGAGCTGCACGATTCCTGCCTGTCATCTGCTTGACAATTGCCAGCTGTGCTGCGTAATTCCTGCCTGCTCAGCTGCTTGATTATTGCCAGCTGAGCAGCATGATTCCTCACAGCTGAGTTCCATGATTATTGCCTGCTGACTGTTTGATTCGTGCCTACTCAGCTCTTTGTTTATTGCCTCCAGAGGCACATGATCAGTGTATGATAGCAAACATGATCAGCGCATGATCAGTCACATGATCAGCGCCATTAAGTCACGTGATCACTACATGATAGTCATGTGATCAGTCCATGCTCAGTCACGGTATCAGTGCATGATCAGCCACGTGATCAGTGCATGATCAGCCACGTGATCAGTGCATGATCAGCCACGTGATCAGTGCATGATAGCTATGTGATCAGTGCATGATCAGTCACGTGATCAGTGCATGATCAGCCACGTGATCAGTGCATGATCAGTCACCTGATGGGTGTATGATCAGTCACGTGACCAGTACATGGTAGCTACATGATCATTGCATGATCAGCCACGTGAGTAGTGCATGATAGCCACGTGATCAGTGCATGATCAGTCACGTGATCAGTGCATGATCAGTCATGTGATCAGTGCATGATCAGGCACGTGATCAGTGCATGATCAGCCACGTGATCAGTGCATGATAGCCACGTGATCAGTGCATGATCAGTCACGTGATCAGTGCATGATCAGTCACGTGATCAGTGCATGATCAGCCACGTGATCAGTGCATGATCAGCCACGTGATCAGTGCATGATCAGTCACGTGATCAGTACATGGTAGCTACGTGATCAGTGCATGATCAGCCACGTGATCAGTGCATGATAGCCACGTGATCAGTGCATGATCAGTCACGTGATCAGTGCATGATCAGTCACGTGATCAGTGCATGATCAGTCACTGATCAGTGCATGATCAATTACGTGATCAGTGCATGATCAGTCACGTGATCAGTGCATGGTAGCTACGTGATCAGTGCATGATCAGCCACGTGATCAGTGCATGATAGCCACGTGATCAGTGCATGATCAGTCACGTGATCAGTGTATGATCATCCACGTGATCAGTGCATGATCAGTCACGTGATCAGTGCATGATATAGACGTGATCAGTGCATGATCAGTCACGTGATCAGTGCATGATCAGCCACGTGATCAGTGCATGATAGCCACGTGATCAGTGCATGATAGCCAGTGATCAGTGCATGATCAGTCACGTGATCAGTGCATGATCAGCCACGTGATCAGTGCATGATAGCCACGTGATCAGTGCATGATCAGTCACGTGATCAGTGCATGATCAGTCACGTGATCAGTGCATGATCAGCCACGTGATCAGTGCATGATCAGCCACGTGATCAGTGCATGATCAGCCACGTGATCAGTGCATGATCAGTCACGTGATCAGTGCATGATCAGTCACGTGATCAGTGCATGATCAGTCACGTGATCAGTGCATGATCAGTCACGTGATCAGTGCATGATCAGCCACGTGATCAGTGCATGATAGCCACGTGATCAGTGCATGATAGCCACGTGATCAGTGCATGATCAGTCACGTGATCAGTGATGATCAGCCACGTGATCAGTGCATGATAGCCACGTGATCAGTGCATGATAGCCACGTGATCAGTGCATGATCAGTCACGTGATCAGTGCATGATCAGTCACGTGATCAGTGTGATCAGCCACGTGATCAGTGCATGATCAGCCACGTGATCAGTGCATGATCAGTCACGTGATCAGTGCATGATCAGTCACGTGATCAGTGCATGATAGCTACGTGATCAGTGCATGATCAGCCACGTGATCAGTGCATGATCAGTCACGTGATCAGTGCATGATCAGCCACGTGATCAGTGCATGATAGCCACGTGATCAGTGCATGATCAGTCACGTGATCAGTGTGATCAGCCACGTGATCAGTGCATGATCAGTCACGTGATCAGTGCATGATCAGTCACGTGACCAGTACATGGTAGCTACGTGATCATTGCATGATCAGCCACGTGATCAGTGCATGATAGCCACGTGATCAGTGCATGATCAGTCACGTGATCAGTGCATGATCAGTCACGTGATCAGTGCATGATCAGTCACGTGATCAGTGCATGATCAGTCACGTGATCAGTGCATGATAGCCACGTGATCAGTGCATGATCAGCCACGTGATCAGTGCATGATAGCCACGTGATCAGTGCATGATCAGTCACGTGATCATGTATGATCAGCCACGTGATCAGTGCATGATAGCCACGTGATCAGTGCATGATCAGCCACGTGATCAGTGCATGATCAGTCACGTGATCAGTGTGATCAGCCACGTGATCAGTGCATGATCAATTACGTGATCAGTGCATGATCAGTCACGTGACCAGTACATGGTTGCTACGTGATCAGTGCATGATCAGCCACGTGAGCAGTGCATGATAGCCACGTGATCAGTGCATGATCAGTCACGTGATCAGTGCATGATCAGTCACGTGATCAGTGCATGATCATTTACGTGATCAGTGCATGATCAGTCACGTGACCAGTATATGGTAGCTACGTGATCATTGCATGACAGCCACGTGATCAGTGCATGATAGCCACGTGATGTGTGCATGATCAGTCACGTGAGCAGTGCATGATCAGCCACGTGATCAGTGCATGATAGCCACGTGATCAGTGCATGATCAGTTACGTGAGCAGTGTATGATCAGCCACGTGATCAGTGCATGGTCAGACACGTGAACAGTGTATGATCAGCCACGTGATCAGTGCATGATATCCAAGTGATCAGTGCATGATCATCACGTGATCAGTGTATGATCAGCCACGTGAACAGTGCATGCTCAGTCACGTGATCAGGGCCTGCTGAGCTGCGTGATTACTGTCTGCTCATCTGCTTGACAATTGCCAGCTGAGCTGCACGATTCCTGCCTGTCATCTGCTTGACAATTGCCAGCTGTGCTGCGTAATTCCTGCCTGCTCAGCTGCTTGATTATTGCCAGCTGAGCAGCATGATTCCTCACAGCTGAGTTCCATGATTATTGCCTGCTGACTTTTGATTCGTGCCTACTCAGCTCTTTGTTTATTGCCTCCAGAGGCACATGATCAGTGTATGATAGCAAACATGATCAGCGCATGATCAGTCACATGATCAGCGCCATTAAGTCACGTGATCACTACATGATAGTCATGTGATCAGTCCATGCTCAGTCACGGTATCAGTGCATGATCAGCCACGTGATCAGTGCATGATCAGCCACGTGATCAGTTCATGATAGCTATGTGATCAGTGCATGATCAGTCACGTGATCAGTGCATGATCAGGCACGTGATCAGTGCATGATCAGTCACCTGATGGGTGTATGATCAGTCACGTGACCAGTACATGGTAGCTACATGATCATTGCATGATCAGCCACGTGAGTAGTGCATGATAGCCACGTGATCAGTGCATGATCAGTCACGTGATCAGTGCATGATCAGTCATGTGATCAGTGCATGATCAGGCACGTGATCAGTGCATGATCAGCCACGTGATCAGTGCATGATAGCCACGTGATCAGTGCATGATCAGTCACGTGATCAGTGCATGATCAGTCACGTGATCAGTGCATGATCAGCCACGTGATCAGTGCATGATCAGCCACGTGATCAGTGCATGATCATTACGTGATCAGTGCATGATCAGTCACGTGACCAGTGCATGGTAGCTACGTGATCAGTGCATGATCAGCCACGTGATCAGTGCATGATAGCCACGTGATCAGTGCATGATCAGTCACGTGATCAGTGCATGATCAGTCACGTGATCAGTGCATGATCAGTCACGTGATCAGTGCATGATCAGTCACGTGATCAGTGCATGATCAGCCACGTGATCAGTGCATGATAGTCACGTGACAGTGTGTGATCAGCCACGTGACAGTGCATGTTAGCCACGTGATCAGTGCATGATAGCCACGTGATCAGTGCATGATCAGTTACGTGAGCAGTGTATGATCAGCCACGTGATCAGTGCATGGTCAGACACGTGAACAGTGTATGATCAGCCACGTGATCAGTGCATGATATCCAAGTGATCAGTGCATGATCAATCACGTGATCAGTGTATGATCAGCCACGTGAACAGTGCATGCTCAGTCACGTGATCAGGGCCTGCTGAGCTGCGTGATTACTGTCTGCTCATCTGCTTGACAATTGCCAGCTGAGCTGCACGATTCCTGCCTGTCATCTGCTTGACAATTGCCAGCTGTGCTGCGTAATTCCTGCCTGCTCAGCTGCTTGATTATTGCCAGCTGAGCAGCATGATTCCTCACAGCTGAGTTCCATGATTATTGCCTGCTGACTTTTGATTCGTGCCTACTCAGCTCTTTGTTTATTGCCTCCAGAGGCACATGATCAGTGTATGATAGCAAACATGATCAGCGCATGATCAGTCACATGATCAGCGCCATTAAGTCACGTGATCACTACATGATAGTCATGTGATCAGTCCATGCTCAGTCACGGTATCAGTGCATGATCAGCCACGTGATCAGTGCATGATCTGTCACATGATTAGTGTATGATCATCCACGTGATCAGTGCATGGGCAGTCATGTGATCAGTGCATGATATAGACGTGATCAGTGCATGATCAGTCACGTGATCAGTGCATGATAGCCACGTGATCAGTGCATGATCAGTCACCTGATGGGTGTATGATCATTCACGTGACCTGTACATGGTAGCTACATGATCATTGCATGATCAGCCACGTGAGTAGTGCATGATAGCCACGTGATCAGTGCATGATCAGTCACGTGATCAGTGCATGATCAGTCATGTGACCAGTACATGGTAGCTGCGTGATCATGCATGATCAGCCACGTGAGCAGTGCATGATAGCCACGTGATCAGTGCATGATCAGTCACGTGATCAGTGCATGATCAGTCACGTGATCAGTGCATGATCAGCCACGTGATCAGTGCATGATCAGTCACGTGATCAGTGCATGATCAGTCACGTGATCAGTACATGGTAGCTACGTGATCAGTGCATGATCAGCCACGTGATCAGTGCATGATAGCCACGTGATCAGTGCATGATCAGTCACGTGATCAGTGCATGATCAGTCATGTGATCAGTGCATGATCAGCCACGTGATCAGTGCATGATCAGCCACGTGATCAGTGCATGATAGCCACGTGATCAGTGCATGATCAGTCACGTGATCAGTGCATGATCAGTCACGTGATCAGTGCATGATCAGCCACGTGATCAGTGCATGATCAGCCACGTGATCAGTGCATGATCAGTTACGTGATCAGTGCATGATCAGTCACGTGATCAGTGCATGGTAGCCACGTGATCAGTGCATGATCAGCCACGTGATCAGTGCATGATAGCCACGTGATCAGTGCATGATCAGTCACGTGATCAGTGCATGATCAGTCACGTGATCAGTGCATGATCAGTCACGTGATCAGTGCATGATCAATTACGTGATCAGTGCATGATCAGTCACGTGATCAGTGCATGGTAGCTACGTGATCAGTGCATGATCAGCCACGTGATCAGTGCATGATAGCCACGTGATCAGTGCATGATCAGTCACATGATCAGTGCATGATCATCCACGTGATCAGTGCATGGCAGTCACGTGATCAGTGCATGATGTAGACGTGATCAGTGCATGATCAGTCACGTGATCAGTGCATGATCAGCCACGTGATCAGTGCATGATAGCCACGTGATCAGTGCATGATAGCCAGTGATCAGTGCATGATCAGTCACGTGATCAGTGCATGATCAGCCACGTGATCAGTGCATGATAGCCACTGATCAGTGCATGATCAGTCACGTGATCAGTGCATGATCAGTCACGTGATCAGTGCATGATCAGCCACGTGATCAGTGCATGATCAGCCACGTGATCAGTGCATGATCAGTCACGTGATCAGTGCATGATCAGTCACGTGATCAGTGCATGATCAGTCACGTGATCAGTGCATGATCAGCCACGTGATCAGTGCATGATAGCCACGTGATCAGTGCATGATCAGTCACGTGATCAGTGCATGATCAGTCACGTGATCAGTGCATGATCAGCCACGTGATCAGTGCATGATCAGTCACGTGATCAGTGCATGATCAGCCACGTGATCAGTGCATGATATCAGTGCATGATAGCCACGTGATCAGTGCATGATAGCCACGTGATCAGTGCATGATCAGTCACGTGATCAGTGCATGATCAGCCACGTGATCAGTGCATGATCAGCCACGTGATCAGTGCATGATAGCCACGTGATCAGTGCATGATCAGTCACGTGATCAGTGCATGATCAGTCACGTGATCAGTGCATGATCATTTACGTGATCAGTGCATGATCAGTCACGTGACCAGTATATGTAGCTACGTGATCATTGCATGACAGCCACGTGATCAGTGCATGATAGCCACGTGATCAGTGCATGATCAGTCACGTGATCAGTGTATGATCAGCCACGTGATCAGTGCATGATGCCACGTGATCAGTGCATGATAGTCACGTGATCAGTGTGTGATCAGCCACGTGATCAGTGCATGATCAGCCACGTGATCAGTGCATGATAGCCACGTGATCAGTGCATGATCAGTCACGTGATCAGTGTATGATCAGCCACGTGATCAGTGCATGATATCCACGTGATCAGTGCATGATCAGTCACGTGATCAGTGCATGATCAGCCACGTGATCAGTGCATGATCAGTCACGTGATCAGTGCCTGCTGAGCTGCGTGATTACTGTCTGCTCAGCTGCTTGATTATTGCCAGCTGAGCAGCATGATTCCTCACAGCTGAGTTCCATGATTATTGCCTGCTGACTTATGATTCGTGCCTACTCAGCTCTTTGTTTATTGCCTCCAGAGGCACATGATCAGTGTATGATAGCAAACATGATCAGTGCATGATCAGTCACATGATCAGCGCCATTAAGTCACGTGATCACTACATGATAGTCATGTGATCAGTCCATGCTCAGTCACGTATCAGTGCATGATCAGCCACGTGATCAGTGCATGATCTCACATGATCAGTGTATGATCATCCACGTGATCAGTGCATGATCAGTCATGTGATCAGTGCATGATATAGACGTGATCAGTGCATGATCAGTCACGTGATCAGTGCATGATAGCCACGTGATCAGTGCATGATCAGTCACCTGATCAGTGTATGATCAGTCACGTGACCAGTACATGGTAGCTACGTGATCATGCATGATCAGCCACGTGATCAGTGCATGATAGCCACGTGATCAGTGCATGATCAGTCACGTGATCAGTGCATGATCAGTCACGTGAACAGTGCATGATCAGTCACGTGATCAGTGCATGATGAGCTGTGTGATTACTGTCTGCTCATCTGCTTGACAATTGCCAGCTGAGCTGCACGATTCCTGCCTGTCATCTGCTTGACAATTGCCACCTGTGCTGCATAATTCCTGCCTGATCATCTACTTGATCATTGCCAGCTGAGCAGCATGATTTCTCAGAGATGAGTTCCATGATTATAGCCTGCTGACTGATTCCTGCCTACTCAGCTCTATGTTCATTGCCTCCAGAGGCACATGATCAGTGCATGATACCACATGATCAGTGCATGATCAGTCACGTGATCAGTGCATGATCAGTCACGTGATCAGTGCATGATCAGTTACGTGATCAGTGCATGATCAGTCACGTGACCAGTACATGGTAGCTACATGATCATTGCATGATCAGCCACGTGAGCAGTGCATGATAGCCACGTGATGTGTGCATGATCAGTTACGTGAGCAGAGTATGATCAGCCACGTGATCAGTGCATAAGTGCCACGTGATCAGTGCATGATATGTCACGTGACAGGTGTGTGATCAGCCACGTGAACAGTGCATGTTCAGCCACGTGATCAGTGCATGATAGCCACGTGATCAGTGCATGATCAGTTACGTGAGCAGTGTATGATCAGCCACGTGATCAGTGCATGGTCAGACACGTGAACAGTGTATGATCAGCCACGTGATCAGTGCATGATATCCAAGTGATCAGTGCATGATCAATCACGTGATCAGTGTATGATCAGCCACGTGAACAGTGCATGCTCAGTCACGTGATCAGGGCCTGCTGAGCTGCGTGATTACTGTCTGCTCATCTGCTTGACAATTGCCAGCTGAGCTGCACGATTCCTGCCTGTCATCTGCTTGACAATTGCCAGCTGTGCTGCGTAATTCCTGCCTGCTCAGCTGCTTGATTATTGCCAGCTGAGCAGCATGATTCCTCACAGCTGAGTTCCATGATTATTGCCTGCTGACTTTTGATTCGTGCCTACTCAGCTCTTTGTTTATTGCCTCCAGAGGCACATGATCAGTGTATGATAGCAAACATGATCAGCGCATGATCAGTCACATGATCAGCGCCATTAAGTCACGTGATCACTACATGATAGTCATGTGATCAGTCCATGCTCAGTCACGGTATCAGTGCATGATCAGCCACGTGATCAGTGCATGATCTGTCACATGATTAGTGTATGATCATCCACGTGATCAGTGCATGGGCAGTCATGTGATCAGTGCATGATATAGACGTGATCAGTGCATGATCAGTCTCGTGATCAGTGCATGATAGCCACGTGATCAGTGCATGATCAGTCACCTGATGGGTGTATGATCATTCACGTGACCTGTACATGGTAGCTACATGATCATTGCATGATCAGCCACGTGAGTAGTGCATGATAGCCACGTGATCAGTGCATGATCAGTCACGTGATCAGTGCATGATCAGTCATGTGACCAGTACATGGTAGCTGCGTGATCATGCATGATCAGCCACGTGAGCAGTGCATGATAGCCACGTGATCAGTGCATGATCAGTCACGTGATCAGTGCATGATCAGTCACGTGATCAGTGCATGATCAGCCACGTGATCAGTGCATGATCAGTCACGTGATCAGTGCATGATCAGCCACGTGATCAGTGCATGATCAGCCACGTGATCAGTGCATGATCAGTTACGTGATCAGTGCATGATCAGTCACGTGATCAGTGCATGATAGCTACGTGATCAGTGCATGATCAGCCACGTGATCAGTGCATGATAGCCACGTGATCAGTGCATGATCAGCCACGTGATCAGTGCATGATCAGTCACGTGATCAGTGCATGATCAGCCACGTGATCAGTGCATGATAGCCACGTGATCAGTGCATGACAGTTACGTGATCAGTGCATGATCAGTCACGTGATCAGTGCATGATAGCCACGTGATCAGTGCATGATCAGTCACGTGATCAGTGTATGATCAGCCACGTGATCAGTGCATGCTCAGTCACGTGATCAGGGCCTGCTGAGCTGCGTGATTACTGTCTGCTCATCTGCTTGACAATTGCCAGCTGAGCTGCACGATTCCTGCCTGTCATCTGCTTGACAATTGCCACCTGTGCTGCATAATTCCTGCCTGCTCAGCTGCTTGATTATTGCCAGCTGAGCAGCATGATTTCTCAGAGCTGAGTTCCATGATTATTGCCTACTGATTCGTGCCTACTCAGCTCTTTGTTCATTGCCTCCAGAGGCACATGATCAGTGTATGACAGAAACATGATCAGCACATGATCAGTCACATGATCAGTGCATGATAAGCCACGTGATCAGTGCATGATCAGTCACGTGATCAGTGCATGATCAGTCACGTGATCAGTGCATGATAGCTGCGTGATCAGTGCATGATCAGCCACGTGATCAGTGCATGATCAGTCACGTGATCAGTGCATGATCAGTCACGTGATCAGTGCATGATCAGTCACGTGATCAGTGCATGATAGCTACGTGATCAGTGCATGATCAGCCACGTGATCAGTGCATGATAGCCACGTGATCAGTGCATGATCAGTCACGTGATCAGTGCATGATCAGCCACGTGATCAGTGCATGATCAGCCACGTGATCAGTGCATGATCAATTACGTGATCAGTGCATGATCAGTCACGTGATCAGTACATGGTAGCTACGTGATCATTGCATGATCAGCCACGTGATCAGTGCATGATAGCCACGTGATCAGTGCATGATCAGCCACGTGATCAGTGCATGATCAGTCACGTGATCAGTGCATGATCATCCACGTGATCAGTGCATGATCAGTCATGTGATCAGTGCATGATATAGACGTGATCAGTGCATGATCAGTCACGTGATCAGTGCATGATCAGCCACGTGATCAGTGCATGATAGCCACGTGATCAGTGCATGATAGCCAGTGATCAGTGCATGATCAGTCACGTGATCAGTGCATGATCAGCCACGTGATCAGTGCATGATAGCCACTGATCAGTGCATGATCAGTCACGTGATCAGTGCATGATCAGTCACGTGATCAGTGCATGATCAGCCACGTGATCAGTGCATGATCAGCCACGTGATCAGTGCATGATCAGTCACGTGATCAGTGCATGATCAGTCACGTGATCAGTGCATGATCAGTCACGTGATCAGTGCATGATCAGCCACGTGATCAGTGCATGATCAGTCACGTGATCAGTGCATGATCAGTCACGTGATCAGTGCATGATCAGCCACGTGATCAGTGCATGATCAGTCACGTGATCGTGTGTGATCAGCCACGTGATCAGTGCATGATATCAGTGCATGATCAGCCACGTGATCAGTGCATGATAGCCACGTGATCAGTGCATGATCAGTCACGTGATACGTGTGTGATCAGCCACGTGATCAGTGCATGATATCCACGTGATCAGTGCATGATAGCCACGTGATCAGTGCATGATAGTCACGTGATCAGTGCATGATCAGTCACGTGATACGTGTGTGATCAGCCACGGATCAGTGCATGATGAGCCACGTGATCAGTGCAGGATCAATTACGTGATCAGTGCATGATCAGTCACGTGACCAGTACATGGTTGCTACGTGATCGTTGCATGATCAGCCACGTGAGCAGAGCATGATAGCCACGTGATCAGTGCATGATCAGTCACGTGATCAGTACATGATCAGTCACGTGAACAGTGCATGATCATTTACGTGATCTGTGCATGATCAGTCACGTGACCAGTATATGGTAGCTACGTGATCATTCCATGACGAGCCACGTGAGCAGTGCATGATAGCCACGTGATGTGTGCATGATCAGTTACGTGAGCAGAGTATGATCAGCCACGTGATCAGTGCATGAGTGCCACGTGATCAGTGCATGATATGTCACGTGACAGGTGTGTGATCAGCCACGTGAACAGTGCATGTTCAGCCACGTGATCAGTGCATGATAGCCACGTGATCAGTGCATGATCAGTACGTGAGCAGTGTATGATCAGCCACGTGATCAGTGCATGGTCAGACACGTGAACAGTGTATGATCAGCCACGTGATCAGTGCATGATATCCAAGTGATCAGTGCATGATCAATCACGTGATCAGTGTATGATCAGCCACGTGAACAGTGCATGCTCAGTCACGTGATCAGGGCCTGCTGAGCTGCGTGATTACTGTCTGCTCATCTGCTTGACAATTGCCAGCTGAGCTGCACGATTCCTGCCTGTCATCTGCTTGACAATTGCCAGCTGTGCTGCGTAATTCCTGCCTGCTCAGCTGCTTGATTATTGCCAGCTGAGCAGCATGATTCCTCACAGCTGAGTTCCATGATTATTGCCTGCTGACTGTTTGATTCGTGCCTACTCAGCTCTTTGTTTATTGCCTCCAGAGGCACATGATCAGTGTATGATAGCAAACATGATCAGCGCATGATCAGTCACATGATCAGCGCCATTAAGTCACGTGATCACTACATGATAGTCATGTGATCAGTCCATGCTCAGTCACGGTATCAGTGCATGATCAGCCACGTGATCAGTGCATGATCTGTCACATGATTAGTGTATGATCATCCACGTGATCAGTGCATGGGCAGTCATGTGATCAGTGCATGATATAGACGTGATCAGTGCATGATCAGTCTCGTGATCAGTGCATGATAGCCACGTGATCAGTGCATGATCAGTCACCTGATGGGTGTATGATCATTCACGTGACCTGTACATGGTAGCTACATGATCATTGCATGATCAGCCACGTGAGTAGTGCATGATAGCCACGTGATCACTGCATGATCAGTCACGTGATCAGTGCATGATCAGTCATGTGACCAGTACATGGTAGCTGCGTGATCATGCATGATCAGCCACGTGAGCAGTGCATGATAGCCACGTGATCAGTGCATGATCAGACACGAGATCAGTGCATGATCAGTCACGTGATCAGTGCATGATCAGCCACGTGATCAGTGCATGATCAGTCACGTGATCAGTGCATGATCAGCCACGTGATCAGTGCATGATCAGCCACGTGATCAGTGCATGATCATTACGTGATCAGTGCATGATCAGTCACGTGATCAGTACATGGTAGCTACGTGATCAGTGCATGATCAGCCACGTGATCAGTGCATGATAGCCACGTGATCAGTGCATGATCAGCCACGTGATCAGTGCATGATCAGTCACGTGATCAGTGCATGATCAGCCACGTGATCAGTGCATGATAGCCACGTGATCAGTGCATGATCAGTTACGTGATCAGTGCATGATCAATCACGTGATCAGTGCATGATAGCCACGTGATCAGTGCATGATCAGTCACGTGATCAGTGTGTGATCAGCCACGTGAACAGTGCATGCTCAGTCACGTGATCAGGGCCTGCTGAGCTGCGTGATTACTGTCTGCTCATCTGCTTGACAATTGCCAGCTGAGCTGCACGATTCCTGCCTGTCATCTGCTTGACAATTGCCACCTGTGCTGCATAATTCCTGCCTGCTCATCTGCTTGATTATTGCCAGCTGAGCAGCATGATTTCTCAGAGCTGAGTTCCATGATTATTGCCTACTGATTCACTCAGCTCTTTGTTCATTGCCTCCAGAGGCACATGATCAGTGTATGACAGAAACATGATCAGCACATGATCAGTCACATGATCAGTGCATGATAAGCCACGTGATCAGTGCATGATCAATTACGTGATCAGTGCATGATCAGTCATGTGACCAGTGCATGGTAGCTGCGTGATCAGTGCATGATCAGCCACGTGATCAGTGCATGATCAGTCACGTGATCAGTGCATGATCAGCCACGTGATCAGTGCATGATCAGTCACGTGATCAGTGCATGGTAGCTACGTGATCAGTGCATGATCAGCCACGTGATCAGTGCATGATAGCCACGTGATCAGTGCATGATCAGTCACGTGATCAGTGCATGATCAGCCACGTGATCAGTGCATGATCAGCCACGTGATCAGTGCATGATCAGCCACGTGATCAGTGCATGATCAGTCACGTGATACGTGTGTGATCAGCCACGTGATCAGTGCATGATATCCACGTGATCAGTGCATGATAGCCACGTGATCAGTGCATGATAGTCACGTGATCAGTGCATGATCAGTCACGTGATACAGTGTGATCAGCCACGGATCAGTGCATGATGAGCCACGTGATCAGTGCAGGATCAATTACGTGATCAGTGCATGATCAGTCACGTGACCAGTACATGGTTGCTACGTGATCATTGCATGATCAGCCACGTGAGCAGAGCATGATAGCCACGTGATCAGTGCATGATCAGTCACGTGATCAGTACATGATCAGTCACGTGAACAGTGCATGATCATTTACGTGATCTGTGCATGATCAGTCACGTGACCAGTATATGGTAGCTTCGTGATCATTCCATGACGAGCCACGTGAGCAGTGCATGATAGCCACGTGATGTGTGCATGATCAGTCACGTGAGCAGAGTATGATCAGCCACGTGATCAGTGCATGAGTGCCACGTGATCAGTGCATGATATGTCACGTGACAGGTGTGTGATCAGCCACGTGAACAGTGCATGTTCAGCCACGTGATCAGTGCATGATAGCCACGTGATCAGTGCATGATCAGTTACGTGAGCAGTGTATGATCAGCCACGTGATCAGTGCATGGTCAGACACGTGAACAGTGTATGATCAGCCACGTGATCAGTGCATGATATCCAAGTGATCAGTGCATGATCATCACGTGATCAGTGTATGATCAGCCACGTGAACAGTGCATGCTCAGTCACGTGATCAGGGCCTGCTGAGCTGCGTGATTACTGTCTGCTCATCTGCTTGACAATTGCCAGCTGAGCTGCACGATTCCTGCCTGTCATCTGCTTGACAATTGCCAGCTGTGCTGCGTAATTCCTGCCTGCTCAGCTGCTTGATTATTGCCAGCTGAGCAGCATGATTCCTCACAGCTGAGTTCCATGATTATTGCCTGCTGACTTTTGATTCGTGCCTACTCAGCTCTTTGTTTATTGCCTCCAGAGGCACATGATCAGTGTATGATAGCAAACATGATCAGCGCATGATCAGTCACATGATCAGCGCCATTAAGTCACGTGATCACTACATGATAGTCATGTGATCAGTCCATGCTCAGTCACGGTATCAGTGCATGATCAGCCACGTGATCAGTGCATGATCAGCCAGGTGATCAGTTCATGATAGCTATGTGATCAGTGCATGATCAGTCACGTGATCAGTGCATGATCAGGCACGTGATCAGTGCATGATCAGTCACCTGATGGGTGTATGATCAGTCACGTGACCAGTACATGGTAGCTACATGATCATTGCATGATCAGCCACGTGAGTAGTGCATGATAGCCACGTGATCAGTGCATGATCAGTCACGTGATCAGTGCATGATCAGTCATGTGATCAGTGCATGATCAGGCACGTGATCAGTGCATGATCAGCCACGTGATCAGTGCATGATAGCCACGTGATCAGTGCATGATCAGTCACGTGATCAGTGCATGATCAGTCACGTGATCAGTGCATGATCAGCCACGTGATCAGTGCATGATCAGCCACGTGATCAGTGCATGATCATTACGTGATCAGTGCATGATCAGTCACGTGACCAGTGCATGATAGCTACGTGATCAGTGCATGATCAGCCACGTGACAGTGCATGATAGCCACGTGATCAGTGCATGATCAGTCACGTGATCAGTGCATGATCAGTCACGTGATCAGTGCATGATCAGTCACGTGATCAGTGCATGATCAGTCACGTGATCAGTGCATGATCAGCCACGTGATCAGTGCATGATATGTCACGTGACAGTGTGTGATCAGCCACGTGACAGTGCATGTTAGCCACGTGATCAGTGCATGATAGCCACGTGATCAGTGCATGATCAGTTACGTGAGCAGTGTATGATCAGCCACGTGATCAGTGCATGGTCAGACACGTGAACAGTGTATGATCAGCCACGTGATCAGTGCATGATATCCAAGTGATCAGTGCATGATCAATCACGTGATCAGTGTATGATCAGCCACGTGAACAGTGCATGCTCAGTCACGTGATCAGGGCCTGCTGAGCTGCGTGATTACTGTCTGCTCATCTGCTTGACAATTGCCAGCTGAGCTGCACGATTCCTGCCTGTCATCTGCTTGACAATTGCCAGCTGTGCTGCGTAATTCCTGCCTGCTCAGCTGCTTGATTATTGCCAGCTGAGCAGCATGATTCCTCACAGCTGAGTTCCATGATTATTGCCTGCTGACTGTTTGATTCGTGCCTACTCAGCTCTTTGTTTATTGCCTCCAGAGGCACATGATCAGTGTATGATAGCAAACATGATCAGCGCATGATCAGTCACATGATCAGCGCCATTAAGTCACGTGATCACTACATGATAGTCATGTGATCAGTCCATGCTCAGTCACGGTATCAGTGCATGATCAGCCACGTGATCAGTGCATGATCAGCCACGTGATCAGTGCATGATCAGCCACGTGATCAGTGCATGATAGCACGTGATCAGTGCATGATCAGTCACGTGATCAGTGCATGATCAGCCACGTGATCAGTGCATGATCAGTCACCTGATGGGTGTATGATCAGTCACGTGACCAGTACATGGTAGCTACATGATCATTGCATGATCAGCCACGTGAGTAGTGCATGATAGCCACGTGATCAGTGCATGATCAGTCACGTGATCAGTGCATGATCAGTCATGTGATCAGTGCATGATCAGGCACGTGATCAGTGCATGATCAGCCACGTGATCAGTGCATGATAGCCACGTGATCAGTGCATGATCAGTCACGTGATCAGTGCATGATCAGTCACGTGATCAGTGCATGATCAGCCACGTGATCAGTGCATGATCAGCCACGTGATCAGTGCATGATCAGTCACGTGATCAGTGCATGGTAGCTACGTGATCAGTGCATGATCAGCCACGTGATCAGTGCATGATAGCCACGTGATCAGTGCATGATCAGTCACGTGATCAGTGCATGATCAGTCACGTGATCAGTGCATGATCAGTCACGTGATCAGTGCATGATCAGTTACGTGATCAGTGCATGATCAGTCACGTGATCAGTGCATGATAGCTACGTGATCAGTGCATGATCAGCCACGTGATCAGTGCATGATAGCCACGTGATCAGTGCATGATCAGTCACGTGATCAGTGTATGATCATCCACGTGATCAGTGCATGATCAGTCACGTGATCAGTGCATGATATAGACGTGATCAGTGCATGATCAGTCACGTGATCAGTGCATGATCAGCCACGTGATCAGTGCATGATAGCCACGTGATCAGTGCATGATAGCCACGTGATCAGTGCATGATCAGTCACGTGATCAGTGCATGATCAGCCACGTGATCAGTGCATGATAGCCACGTGATCAGTGCATGATCAGTCACGTGATCAGTGCATGATCAGTCACGTGATCAGTGCATGATCAGCCACGTGATCAGTGCATGATCAGTTACGTGATCAGTGCATGATCAGCCACGTGATCAGTGCATGATAGCCACGTGATCAGTGCATGATCAGTCACGTGATCAGTGCATGATCAGTCACGTGATCAGTGCATGATCAGTCACGTGATCAGTGCATGATCAGCCACGTGATCAGTGCATGATCAGCCACGTGATCAGTGCATGATAGCCACGTGATCAGTGCATGATCAGTCACGTGATCAGTGCATGATCAGCCACGTGATCAGTGCATGATAGCCACGTGATCAGTGCATGATAGCCACGTGATCAGTGCATGATCAGTCACGTGATCAGTGCATGATCAGTCACGTGATCGTGTGATCAGCCACGTGATCAGTGCATGATGAGCCACGTGATCAGTGCATGATCAGTCACGTGATCAGTGCATGATCAGTCACGTGATCAGTGCATGATAGCTACGTGATCAGTGCATGATCAGCCACGTGATCAGTGCATGATAGCCACGTGATCAGTGCATGATCAGTCACGTGATCAGTGCATGATCAGCCACGTGATCAGTGCATGATAGCCACGTGATCAGTGCATGATCAGTCACGTGATCAGTGTGATCAGCCACGTGATCAGTGCATGATCAATTACGTGATCAGTGCATGATCAGTCACGTGACCAGTACATGGTAGCTACGTGATCAGTGCATGATCAGCCACGTGATCAGTGCATGATAGCCACGTGATCAGTGCATGATCAGTCACGTGATCAGTGCATGATCAGTCACGTGATCAGTGCATGATCATTTACGTGATCAGTGCATGATCAGTCACGTGACCAGTATATGGTAGCTACGTGATCATTGCATGACAGCCACGTGATCAGTGCATGATAGCCACGTGATGTGTGCATGATCAGTCACGTGATCATGTATGATCAGCCACGTGATCAGTGCATGATAGCCACGTGATCAGTGCATGATAGCCACGTGATCAGTGCATGATCAGTCACGTGATCAGTGCATGATCAGCCACGTGATCAGTGCATGATCAGCCACGTGATCAGTGCATGATCAGTCACGTGATCAGTGCATGATAGCTACGTGATCAGTGCATGATCAGCCACGTGATCAGTGCATGATAGCCACGTGATCAGTGCATGATCAGTCACGTGATCAGTGCATGATCAGTCACGTGATCAGTGCATGATCAGCCACGTGATCAGTGCATGATCAGTCACGTGATCAGTGCATGGTAGCTACGTGATCATTGCATGACAGCCACGTGATCAGTGCATGATAGCCACGTGATGTGTGCATGATCAGTCACGTGATCAGTGCATGATCAGCCACGTGATCAGTGCATGATAGCCACGTGATCAGTGCATGATCAGTCACGTGATCAGTGCATGATCAGCCACGTGATCAGTGCATGATCAGCCACGTGATCAGTGCATGATCAGCCACGTGATCAGTGCATGATAGCCACGTGATCAGTGCATGATCATCACGTGATCAGTGTATGATCAGCCACGTGATCAGTGCATGATCAGTCACGTGATCAGTGCATGAAGTCACGTGATCAGTGCATGATAGTCATGTGATCAGTCCATGACAGTCACGTGATCAGTGCATGATCAGCCACGTGATCAGTGCATGATCTGTCACGTGATCAGTGTATGATCATCCACGTGATCAGTGCATGGGCAGTCATGTGATCAGTGCATGATATAGACGTGATCAGTGCATGATCAGTCACGTGATCAGTGCATGATAGCCACGTGATCAGTGCATGATCAGTCACGTGATGGGTGTATGATCATTCACGTGACCAGTACATGGTAGCTACATGATCATTGCATGATCAGCCACGTGAGTAGTGCATGATAGCCACGTGATCAGTGCATGATCAGTCACGTGATCAGTGCATGATCAGTCATGTGATCAGTGCATGGTAGCTGCGTGATCATGCATGATCAGCCACGTGATCAGTGCATGATAGCCACGTGATCAGTGCATGATCAGTCACGTGATCAGTGCATGATCAGTCACGTGATCAGTGCATGATCAGCCACGTGATCAGTGCATGATCAGTCACGTGATCAGTGCATGATCAGTCACGTGACCAGTGCATGGTAGCTACGTGATCAGTGCATGATCAGCCACGTGATCAGTGCATGATAGCCACGTGATCAGTGCATGATCAGTCACGTGATCAGTGCATGATCAGTCATGTGATCAGTGCATGATCAGGCACGTGATCAGTGCATGATCAGCCACGTGATCAGTGCATGATAGCCACGTGATCAGTGCATGATCAGTCACGTGATCAGTGCATGATCAGTCACGTGATCAGTGCATGATCAGCCACGTGATCAGTGCATGATCAGCCACGTGATCAGTGCATGATCAATTACGTGATCAGTGCATGATCAGTCACGTGATCAGTGCATGGTAGCTACGTGATCAGTGCATGATCAGCCACGTGATCAGTGCATGATAGCCACGTGATCAGTGCATGATCAGTCACGTGATCAGTGCATGATCAGCCACGTGATCAGTGCATGATCAGTCACGTGATCAGTGCATGATCAGTTACGTGATCAGTGCATGATCAGTCACGTGATCAGTGCATGGTAGCTACGTGATCAGTGCATGATCAGCCACGTGATCAGTGCATGATAGCCACGTGATCAGTGCATGATCAGTCACATGATCAGTGTATGATCATCCACGTGATCAGTGCATGATCAGTCATGTGATCAGTGCATGATCAGACGTGATCAGTGCATGATCAGTCACGTGATCAGTGCATGATCAGCCACGTGATCAGTGCATGATAGCCACGTGATCAGTGCATGATAGCCAGTGATCAGTGCATGATCAGTCACGTGATCAGTGCATGATCAGCCACGTGATCAGTGCATGATAGCCACTGATCAGTGCATGATCAGTCACGTGATCAGTGCATGATCAGTCACGTGATCAGTGCATGATCAGCCACGTGATCAGTGCATGATCAGCCACGTGATCAGTGCATGATCAGTCACGTGATCAGTGCATGATCAGTCACGTGATCAGTGCATGATCAGTCACGTGATCAGTGCATGATCAGCCACGTGATCAGTGCATGATAGCCACGTGATCAGTGCATGATCAGTCACGTGATCAGTGCATGATCAGTCACGTGATCAGTGCATGATCAGCCACGTGATCAGTGCATGATCAGTCACGTGATCAGTGTGTGATCAGCCATGTGATCAGTGCATGATATCAGTGCATGATAGCCACGTGATCAGTGCATGATAGCCACGTGATCAGTGCATGATCAGTCACGTGATACGTGTGTGATCAGCCACGTGATCAGTGCATGATATCCACGTGATCAGTGCATGATAGCCACGTGATCAGTGCATGATAGTCACGTGATCAGTGCATGATCAGTCACGTGATACGTGTGTGATCAGCCACGTGATCAGTGCATGATGAGCCACGTGATCAGTGCATGATCAATTACGTGATCAGTGCATGATCAGTCACGTGACCAGTACATGGTTGCTACGTGATCGTTGCATGATCAGCCACGTGAGCAGTGCATGATAGCCACGTGATCAGTGCATGATCAGTCACGTGATCAGTGCATGATCATTTACGTGATCAGTGCATGATCAGTCACGTGACCAGTATATGGTAGCTACGTGATCATTGCATGACAGCCACGTGATCAGTGCATGATAGCCACGTGATCAGTGCATGATCAGTCACGTGATCAGTGCATGATCAGCCACGTGATCAGTGCATGATCAGCCACGTGATCAGTGCATGATCAGCCACGTGATCAGTGCATGATAGCCACGTGATCAGTGCATGATCAGTCACGTGATCAGTGCATGATCAGCCACGTGATCAGTGCATGATATCCAAGTGATCAGTGCATGATCAATCACGTGATCAGTGTATGATCAGCCACGTGAACAGTGCATGCTCAGTCACGTGATCAGGGCCTGCTGAGCTGCGTGATTACTGTCTGCTCATCTGCTTGACAATTGCCAGCTGAGCTGCACGATTCCTGCCTGTCATCTGCTTGACAATTGCCAGCTGTGCTGCGTAATTCCTGCCTGCTCAGCTGCTTGATTATTGCCAGCTGAGCAGCATGATTCCTCACAGCTGAGTTCCATGATTATTGCCTGCTGACTGTTTGATTCGTGCCTACTCAGCTCTTTGTTTATTGCCTCCAGAGGCACATGATCAGTGTATGATAGCAAACATGATCAGCGCATGATCAGTCACATGATCAGCGCCATTAAGTCACGTGATCACTACATGATAGTCATGTGATCAGTCCATGCTCAGTCACGGTATCAGTGCATGATCAGCCACGTGATCAGTGCATGATCTGTCACATGATTAGTGTATGATCATCCACGTGATCAGTGCATGGGCAGTCATGTGATCAGTGCATGATTAGACGTGATCAGTGCATGATCAGTCTCGTGATCAGTGCATGATAGCCACGTGATCAGTGCATGATCAGTCACCTGATGGGTGTATGATCATTCACGTGACCAGTACATGGTAGCTACATGATCAGTGCATGATCAGCCACGTGATCAGTGCATGATAGCCACGTGATCAGTGCATGATCAGTCACGTGATCAGTGCATGATCAGTCACGTGATCAGTGCATGATCAGCCACGTGATCAGTGCATGATCAGCCACGTGATCAGTGCATGATCAGTCACGTGATCAGTGCATGATAGCTGCGTGATCAGTGCATGATCAGCCACGTGATCAGTGCATGATAGCCACGTGATCAGTGCATGATCAGTCACGTGATCAGTGCATGATCAGTCACGTGATCAGTACATGGTAGCTACGTGATCAGTGCATGATCAGCCACGTGATCAGTGCATGATAGCCACGTGATCAGTGCATGATCAGTCACGTGATCAGTGCATGATCAGTCACGTGACCAGTACATGGTAGCTGCGTGATCTTGCATGATCAGCCACGTGATCAGTGCATGATAGCCACGTGATCAGTGCATGATCAGTCACGTGATCAGTGCATGATCAGTCACGTGATCAGTGCATGATCAGCCACGTGATCAGTGCATGATCAGTCACGTGATCAGTGCATGATCAGTCACGTGATCAGTGCATGATCAGCCACGTGATCAGTGCATGATCAGTCACGTGATCAGTGCATGATCAGCCACGTGATCAGTGCATGATCAGCCACGTGATCAGTGCATGATCAGTTACGTGATCAGTGCATGATCAGTCACGTGATCAGTGCATGGTAGCTACGTGATCATTGCATGATCAGCCACGTGATCAGTGCATGATAGCCACGTGATCAGTGCATGATCAGCCACGTGATCAGTGCATGATCAGTCACGTGATCAGTGCATGATCAGCCACGTGATCAGTGCATGATAGCCACGTGATCAGTGCATGACAATTACGTGATCAGTGCATGATCAGTCACGTGATCAGTGCATGATAGCCACGTGATCAGTGCATGATCAGTCACGTGATCAGTGTATGATCAGCCACGTGAACAGTGCATGCTCAGTCACGTGATCAGGGCCTGCTGAGCTGCGTGATTACTGTCTGCTCATCTGCTTGACAATTGCCAGCTGAGCTGCACGATTCCTGCCTGTCATCTGCTTGACAATTGCCAGCTGTGCTGCATAATTCCTGCCTGCTCAGCTGCTTGATTATTGCCAGCTGAGCAGCATGATTCCTCACAGCTGAGTTCCATGATTATTGCCTGACTGATTCGTGCCTACTCAGCTCTTTGTTCATTGCCTCCAGAGGCACATGATCAGTGTATGACAAAACATGATCAGCACATGATCAGTCACATGATCAGTGCATGATAAGCCACGTGATCAGTGCATGATCAGTCACGTGATCAGTGCATGATCAGTCATGTGATCAGTGCATGATAGCTGCGTGATCAGTGCATGATCAGCCACGTGATCAGTGCATGATCAGTCACGTGATCAGTGCATGATCAGCCACGTGATCAGTGCATGATCAGTCACGTGATCAGTGCATGATAGCTACGTGATCAGTGCATGATCAGCCACGTGATCAGTGCATGATAGCCACGTGATCAGTGCATGATCAGCCACGTGATCAGTGCATGATAGCCACGTGATCAGTGCATGATCAGTCACGTGATACGTGTGTGATCAGCCACGTGATCAGTGCATGATATCCACGTGATCAGTGCATGATAGCCACGTGATCAGTGCATGATCAGTCACGTGATCAGTGCATGATCAGTCACGTGATCAGTGTGATCAGCCACGTGATCAGTGCATGATGAGCCACGTGATCAGTGCATGATCAATTACGTGATCAGTGCATGATCAGTCACGTGACCAGTACATGGTTGCTACGTGATCATTGCATGATCAGCCACGTGAGCAGTGCATGATAGCCACGTGATCAGTGCATGATCAGTCACGTGATCAGTGCATGATCAGTCACGTGATCAGTGCATGATCATTTACGTGATCAGTGCATGATCAGTCACGTGACCAGTATATGGTAGCTTCGTGATCATTCCATGACGAGCCACGTGAGCAGTGCATGATAGCCACGTGATGTGTGCATGATCAGTCACGTGATCAGTGTATGATCAGCCACGTGATCAGTGCATGAGTGCCACGTGATCAGTGCATGATATGTCACGTGACAGTGTGTGATCAGCCACGTGATCAGTGCATGATCAGCCACGTGATCAGTGCATGATAGCCACGTGATCAGTGCATGATCAGTTACGTGATCAGTGCATGATCAGCCACGTGATCAGTGCATGATCAGACACGTGATCAGTGTATGATCAGCCACGTGATCAGTGCATGATCAGTCACGTGATCAGTGCATGATGAGCTGCGTGATTACTGTCTGCTCATCTGCTTGACAATTGCCAGCTGAGCTGCACGATTCCTGCCTGTCATCTGCTTGACAATTGCCAGCTGTGCTGTGTAATTCCTGCCTGCTCAGCTGCTTGATTATTCCAGCTGAGCAGCATGATTCACGTGATAGTGCATGATCAGTCACGTGATCAGTGCCTGCTGAGCTGCGTGATTACTGTCTGCTCATCTGCTTGACAATTTCCCGCTGAGCTGCATGATCCTGCCTGTCATCTGCTGACAATTGCCAGCTGTGCTGTGTAATTCCTGCCTGATCAGTGCATGATCATTGCCAGCTGATCAGCATGATTCACGTGATCAGTGCATGCTCAGTCACGTGATCAGGGCCTGCTGAGCTGCGTGATTACTGTCTGCTCATCTGCTTGACAATTGCCAGCTGAGCTGCACGATTCCTGCCTGTCATCTGCTTGACAGTTGCCAGCTGTGCTGCGTAATTCCTGCCTGCTCAGCTGCTTGATTATTGCCAGCTGAGCAGCATGATTCCTCACAGCTGAGTTCCATGATTATTGCCTGCTGACTGTTTGATTCGTGCCTACTCAGCTCTTTGTTTATTGCCTCCAGAGGCACATGATCAGTGTATGATAGCAAACATGATCAGTGCATGATCAGTCACATGATCAGTGCATTAAGTCACGTGATCAGTACATGATAGTCATGTGATCAGTCCATGATCAGTCACGTATCAGTGCATGATCAGCCACGTGATCAGTGCATGATCAGCCACGTGATCAGTGCATGATAGCCACGTGATCAGTGCATGATCAGTCACGTGATCAGTGCATGATCAGCCACGTGATCAGTGCATGATCAGTCACGTGATCAGTGCATGATCAGTCACGTGATCAGTACATGGTAGCTACATGATCATTGCATGATCAGCCACGTGATAGTGCATGATAGCCACGTGATCAGTGCATGATCAGTCACGTGATCAGTGCATGATCAGTCACGTGATCAGTGCATGATCAGGCACGTGATCAGTGCATGATCAGCCACGTGATCAGTGCATGATAGCCACGTGATCAGTGCATGATCAGTCACGTGATCAGTGCATGATCAGTCACGTGATCAGTGCATGATCATTTACGTGATCAGTGCATGATCAGTCACGTGACCAGTATATGGTAGCTACGTGATCATTCCATGACGAGCCACGTGATCAGTGCATGATAGCCACGTGATGTGTGCATGATCAGTTACGTGAGCAGAGTATGATCAGCCACGTGATCAGTGCATGAGTGCCACGTGATCAGTGCATGATATGTCACGTGACAGGTGTGTGATCAGCCACGTGAACAGTGCATGTTCAGCCACGTGATCAGTGCATGATAGCCACGTGATCAGTGCATGATCAGTACGTGAGCAGTGTATGATCAGCCACGTGATCAGTGCATGGTCAGACACGTGAACAGTGTATGATCAGCCACGTGATCAGTGCATGATATCCAAGTGATCAGTGCATGATCAATCACGTGATCAGTGTATGATCAGCCACGTGAACAGTGCATGCTCAGTCACGTGATCAGGGCCTGCTGAGCTGCGTGATTACTGTCTGCTCATCTGCTTGACAATTGCCAGCTGAGCTGCACGATTCCTGCCTGTCATCTGCTTGACAATTGCCAGCTGTGCTGCGTAATTCCTGCCTGCTCAGCTGCTTGATTATTGCCAGCTGAGCAGCATGATTCCTCACAGCTGAGTTCCATGATTATTGCCTGCTGACTGTTTGATTCGTGCCTACTCAGCTCTTTGTTTATTGCCTCCAGAGGCACATGATCAGTGTATGATAGCAAACATGATCAGCGCATGATCAGTCACATGATCAGCGCCATTAAGTCACGTGATCACTACATGATAGTCATGTGATCAGTCCATGCTCAGTCACGGTATCAGTGCATGATCAGCCACGTGATCAGTGCATGATCAGCCACATGATCAGTGCATGATCATCACGTGATCAGTGCATGATCAGTCACGTGATCAGTGCATGATAGCTACGTGATCAGTGCATGATCAGCCACGTGATCAGTGCATGATAGCCACGTGATCAGTGCATGATCAGCCACGTGATCAGTGCATGATCAGCCACGTGATCAGTGCATGATCAGTCACGTGATCAGTGCATGATCAGCCACGTGATCAGTGCATGATCAGTCACGTGATCAGTGCATGATCAGTCACGTGATCAGTGCATGATCAGTCACGTGACCAGTACATGGTAGCTACGTGATCATTGCATGATCAGCCACGTGAGCAGTGCATGATAGCCACGTGATCAGTGCATGATCAGTCACGTGATCAGTGCATGATCAGTCACGTGATCAGTGCATGATCAGTCACGTGATCAGTGCATGATCAATCACGTGATCAGTGCATGATCAGTCACGTGATCAGTGCATGGTAGCTACGTGATCAGTGCATGATCAGCCACGTGATCAGTGCATGATAGCCACGTGATCAGTGCATGATCAGTCACATGATCAGTGCATGATCATCCACGTGATCAGTGCATGATCAGCCACGTGATCAGTGCATGATATAGACGTGATCAGTGCATGATCAGTCACGTGATCAGTGCATGATCAGCCACGTGATCAGTGCATGATAGCCACGTGATCAGTGCATGATAGCCAGTGATCAGTGCATGATCAGTCACGTGATCAGTGCATGATCAGCCACGTGATCAGTGCATGATAGCCACGTGATCAGTGCATGATCAGTCACGTGATCAGTGCATGATCAGTCACGTGATCAGTGCATGATCAGCCACGTGATCAGTGCATGATCAGCCACGTGATCAGTGCATGATAGCCACGTGATCAGTGCATGATCAGCCACGTGATCAGTGCATGATCAGCCACGTGATCAGTGCATGATAGCCACGTGATCAGTGCATGATCAGTCACGTGATCAGTGCATGATCAGCCACGTGATCAGTGTGATCAGCCACGTGATCAGTGCATGATAGCCACGTGATCAGTGCATGATCAGTCACGTGATCAGTGCATGATCAGTCACGTGACAGTACATGGTAGCTACGTGATCATTGCATGATCAGCCACGTGATCAGTGCATGATAGCCACGTGATCAGTGCATGATCAGTCACGTGATCAGTGCATGATCAGTCACGTGATCAGTGCATGATAGCCACGTGATCAGTGCATGATCAGTCACGTGATCAGTGCATGATCAGCCACGTGATCAGTGCATGATCAGCCACGTGATCAGTGCATGATCAGCCACGTGATCAGTGCATGATCAGTGATCAGTGCAGCACGTGATCAGTGCATGATATCCACGTGATCAGTGCATGATCAATCACGTGATCAGTGTATGATCAGCCACGTGAACAGTGCATGCTCAGTCACGTGATCAGGGCCTGCTGAGCTGCGTGATTACTGTCTGCTCATCTGCTTGACAATTGCCAGCTGAGCTGCACGATTCCTGCCTGTCATCTGCTTGACAATTGCCAGCTGTGCTGCGTAATTCCTGCCTGCTCAGCTGCTTGATTATTGCCAGCTGAGCAGCATGATTCCTCACAGCTGAGTTCCATGATTATTGCCTGCTGACTGTTTGATTCGTGCCTACTCAGCTCTTTGTTTATTGCCTCCAGAGGCACATGATCAGTGTATGATAGCAAACATGATCAGCGCATGATCAGTCACATGATCAGCGCCATTAAGTCACGTGATCACTACATGATAGTCATGTGATCAGTCCATGCTCAGTCACGGTATCAGTGCATGATCAGCCACGTGATCAGTGCATGATCTGTCACATGATTAGTGTATGATCATCCACGTGATCAGTGCATGGGCAGTCATGTGATCAGTGCATGATTAGACGTGATCAGTGCATGATCAGTCTCGTGATCAGTGCATGATAGCCACGTGATCAGTGCATGATCAGTCACCTGATGGGTGTATGATCATTCACGTGACCAGTACATGGTAGCTACATGATCAGTGCATGATCAGCCACGTGATCAGTGCATGATAGCCACGTGATCAGTGCATGATCAGTCACGTGATCAGTGCATGATCAGTCACGTGATCAGTGCATGATCAGCCACGTGATCAGTGCATGATCAGCCACGTGATCAGTGCATGATCAGTCACGTGATCAGTGCATGATAGCTGCGTGATCAGTGCATGATCAGCCACGTGATCAGTGCATGATAGCCACGTGATCAGTGCATGATCAGTCACGTGATCAGTGCATGATCAGTCACGTGATCAGTACATGGTAGCTACGTGATCAGTGCATGATCAGCCACGTGATCAGTGCATGATAGCCACGTGATCAGTGCATGATCAGTCACGTGATCAGTGCATGATCAGTCACGTGACCAGTACATGTAGCTGCGTGATCATGCATGATCAGCCACGTGATCAGTGCATGATAGCCACGTGATCAGTGCATGATCAGTCACGTGATCAGTGCATGATCAGTCACGTGATCAGTGCATGATCAGCCACGTGATCAGTGCATGATCAGTCACGTGATCAGTGCATGATCAGTCACGTGATCAGTGCATGATCAGCCACGTGATCAGTGCATGATCAGTCACGTGATCAGTGCATGATCAGCCACGTGATCAGTGCATGATAGCCACGTGATCAGTGCATGATCAGTCACGTGATCAGTGCATGATCAGCCACGTGATCAGTGCATGATAGCCACGTGATCAGTGCATGACAGTTACGTGATCAGTGCATGATCAATCACGTGATCAGTGCATGATAGCCACGTGATCAGTGCATGATCAGTCACGTGATCAGTGTGTGATCAGCCACGTGAACAGTGCATGCTCAGTCACGTGATCAGGGCCTGCTGAGCTGCGTGATTACTGTCTGCTCATCTGCTTGACAATTGCCAGCTGAGCTGCACGATTCCTGCCTGTCATCTGCTTGACAATTGCCAGCTGTGCTGCATAATTCCTGCCTGCTCAGCTGCTTGATTATTGCCAGCTGAGCAGCATGATTTCTCAGAGCTGAGTTCCATGATTATTGCCTACTGATTCCTGCCTACTCAGCTCTTTGTTCATTGCCTCCAGAGGCACATGATCAGTGTATGACAGAAACATGATCAGCACATGATCAGTCACATGATCAGTGCATGATAAGCCAGGTGATCAGTGCATGATCAGTCACGTGATCAGTGCATGATCAGTCATGTGATCAGTGCATGATAGCTGCGTGATCAGTGCATGATCAGCCACGTGATCAGTGCATGATCAGTCACGTGATCAGTGCATGATCAGCCACGTGATCAGTGCATGATCAGTCACGTGATCAGTGCATGATAGCTACGTGATCAGTGCATGATCAGCCACGTGATCAGTGCATGATAGCCACGTGATCAGTGCATGATCAGCCACGTGATCAGTGCATGATAGCCACGTGATCAGTGCATGATCAGTCACGTGATACGTGTGTGATCAGCCACGTGATCAGTGCATGATATCCACGTGATCAGTGCATGATAGCCACGTGATCAGTGCATGATTAGTCACGTGATCAGTGCATGATCAGTCACGTGATCAGTGTGATCAGCCACGTGATCAGTGCATGATGAGCCACGTGATCAGTGCATGATCAATTACGTGATCAGTGCATGATCAGTCACGTGACCAGTACATGGTTGCTACGTGATCATTGCATGATCAGCCACGTGATCAGTGCATGATAGCCACGTGATCAGTGCATGATCAGTCACGTGATCAGTGCATGATCAGTCACGTGATCAGTGCATGATCATTTACGTGATCAGTGCATGATCAGTCACGTGACCAGTATATGGTAGCCTCGTGATCATTCCATGACGAGCCACGTGAGCAGTGCATGATAGCCACGTGATGTGTGCATGATCAGTCACGTGATCAGAGTATGATCAGCCACGTGATCAGTGCATGAGTGCCACGTGATCAGTGCATGATATGTCACGTGACAGGTGTGTGATCAGCCACGTGATCAGTGCATGATCAGCCACGTGATCAGTGCATGATAGCCACGTGATCAGTGCATGATCAGTTACGTGAGCAGTGTATGATCAGCCACGTGATCAGTGCATGGTCAGACACGTGAACAGTGTATGATCAGCCACGTGATCAGTGCATGATATCCACGTGATCAGTGCATGATCAGTCACGTGATCAGTGTATGATCAGCCACGTGAACAGTGCATGCTCAGTCACGTGATCAGGGCCTGCTGAGCTGCGTGATTACTGTCTGCTCATCTGCTTGACAATTGCCAGCTGAGCTGCACGATTCCTGCCTGTCATCTGCTTGACAATTGCCAGCTGTGCTGTGTAATTCCTGCCTGCTCAGCTGCTTGATTATTGCCAGCTGAGCAGCATGATTCACGTGAACAGTGCATGATCAGTCACGTGATCAGGGCCTGCTGAGCTGCGTGATTACTGTCTGCTCATCTGCTTGACAATTGCCAGCTGAGCTGCACGATTCCTGCCTGTCATCTGCTTGACAATTGCCAGCTGTGCTGCGTAATTCCTGCCTGCTCAGCTGCTTGATTATTGCCAGCTGAGCAGCATGATTCCTCACAGCTGAGTTCCATGATTATTGCCTGCTGACTGTTTGATTCGTGCCTACTCAGCTCTTTGTTTATTGCCTCCAGAGGCACATGATCAGTGTATGATAGCAAACATGATCAGTGCATGATCAGTCACATGATCAGCGCCATTAAGTCACGTGATCACACATGATAGTCATGTGATCAGTCCATGCTCAGTCACGGTATCAGTGCATGATCAGCCACGTGATCAGTGCATGATCAGCCACGTGATCAGTGCATGATAGCTACGTGATCAGTGCATGATCAGTCACGTGATCAGTGCATGATCAGGCACGTGATCAGTGCATGATCAGTCACGTGATCAGTGCATGATCAGTCACGTGACCAGTACATGGTAGCTACATGATCATTGCATGATCAGCCACGTGAGTAGTGCATGATAGCCACGTGATCAGTGCATGATCAGTCACGTGATCAGTGCATGATCAGCCATGTGATCAGTGCATGATCAGGCACGTGATCAGTGCATGATCAGCCACGTGATCAGTGCATGATAGCCACGTGATCAGTGCATGATCAGTCACGTGATCAGTGCATGATCAGTCACGTGATCAGTGCATGATCAGCCACGTGATCAGTGCATGATCAGCCACGTGATCAGTGCATGATCAGTCACGTGATCAGTATATGGTAGCTACGTGATCAGTGCATGATCAGCCACGTGATCAGTGCATGATAGCCACGTGATCAGTGCATGATCAGTCACGTGATCAGTGCATGATCAGTCACGTGATCAGTGCATGATCAGTCACGTGATCAGTGCATGATCAATTACGTGATCAGTGCATGATCAGTCACGTGACCAGTACATGGTAGCTACGTGATCATTGCATGATCAGCCACGTGAGCAGTGCATGATAGCCACGTGATCAGTGCATGATCAGTCACGTGATCAGTGTATGATCATCCACGTGATCAGTGCATGATCAGTCACGTGATCAGTGCATGATATAGACGTGATCAGTGCATGATCAGTCACGTGATCAGTGCATGATCAGCCACGTGATCAGTGCATGATAGCCACGTGATCAGTGCATGATAGCCACGTGATCAGTGCATGATCAGTCACGTGATCAGTGCATGATCAGCCACGTGATCAGTGCATGATAGCCACGTGATCAGTGCATGATCAGTCACGTGATCAGTGCATGATCAGTCACGTGATCAGTGCATGATCAGCCACGTGATCAGTGCATGATCAGCCACGTGATCAGTGCATGATCAGTCACGTGATCAGTGCATGATCAGTCACGTGATCAGTGCATGATCAGCCACGTGATCAGTGCATGATCAGTCACGTGATCAGTGCATGATCAGTCACGTGATCAGTGCATGATCAGCCACGTGATCAGTGCATGATCAGTCACGTGATCGTGTGTGATCAGCCACGTGATCAGTGCATGATATCAGTGCATGATAGCCACGTGATCAGTGCATGATAGCCACGTGATCAGTGCATGATCAGTCACGTGATCAGTGTGTGATCAGCCACGTGATCAGTGCATGATAGCCACGTGATCAGTGCATGATAGCCACGTGATCAGTGCATGATAGTCACGTGATCAGTGCATGATCAGTCACGTGATCAGTGCATGATCAGCCACGTGATCAGTGCATGATCAGCCACGTGATCAGTGCATGATCAGTCACGTGATCAGTGCATGATCAGTCACGTGACAGTGCATGATAGCTACGTGATCAGTGCATGATCAGCCACGTGATCAGTGCATGATAGCCACGTGATCAGTGCATGATCAGCCACGTGATCAGTGCATGATCAGTCACGTGATCAGTGCATGATGAGCTGCGTGATCACTGTCTGATCATCTGCGTGACAATTTCCAGCTGAGCTGCATGATCCTGCCTGTCATCTGCATGAGTATTGCCAGCTGTGCTGTGTAATTCCTGCCTGATCAGTGCATGATCATTGCCAGCTGATCAGCATGATTCACGTGAACAGTGCATGCTCAGTCACGTGATCAGGGCCTGCTGAGCTGCGTGATTACTGTCTGCTCATCTGCTTGACAATTGCCAGCTGAGCTGCATGATTCCTGCCTGTCATCTGCTTGACAATTGCCAGCTGTGCTGCGTAATTCCTGCCTGCTCAGCTGCTTGATTATTGCCAGCTGAGCAGCATGATTCCTCACAGATGAGTTCCATGATTAGTGCCTGCTGACTGTTTGATTCGTGCCTACTCAGCTCTTTGTTTATTGCCTCCAGAGGCACATGATCAGTGCATGATAGCAAACATGATCAGCGCATGATCAGTCACATGATCAGTGCATTAAGTCACGTGATCAGTACATGATAGTCATGTGATCAGTGCATGATCAGTCACGGTATCAGTGCATGATCAGCCACGTGATCAGTGCATGATCAGCCACGTGATCAGTGCATGATAGCCACGTGATCAGTGCATGATCAGTCACGTGATCAGTGCATGATCAGGCACGTGATCAGTGCATGATCAGTCACGTGATCAGTGCATGATCAGTCACGTGATCAGTGCATGATAGCTACGTGATCAGTGCATGATCAGCCACGTGATCAGTGCATGATGCCACGTGATCAGTGCATGATAGCCACGTGATCAGTGCATGATCAGTCACGTGATCAGTGTATGATCAGCCACGTGATCAGTGCATGGTCAGACACGTGAACAGTGTATGATCAGCCACGTGATCAGTGCATGATATCCACGTGATCAGTGCATGATCATCACGTGATCAGTGTATGATCAGCCACGTGAACAGTGCATGCTCAGTCACGTGATCAGGGCCTGCTGAGCTGCGTGATTACTGTCTGCTCATCTGCTTGACAATTGCCAGCTGAGCTGCACGATTCCTGCCTGTCATCTGCTTGACAATTGCCAGCTGTGCTGCGTAATTCCTGCCTGCTCAGCTGCTTGATTATTGCCAGCTGAGCAGCATGATTCCTCACAGCTGAGTTCCATGATTATTGCCTGCTGACTTATGATTCGTGCCTACTCAGCTCTTTGTTTATTGCCTCCAGAGGCACATGATCAGTGTATGATAGCAAACATGATCAGTGCATGATCAGTCACATGATCAGCGCCATTAAGTCACGTGATCACTACATGATAGTCATGTGATCAGTCCATGCTCAGTCACGGTATCAGTGCATGATCAGCCACGTGATCAGTGCATGATCTGTCACATGATCAGTGTATGATCATCCACGTGATCAGTGCATGATCAGTCATGTGATCAGTGCATGATAGCCACGTGATCAGTGCATGATCAGTCACGTGATCAGTGCATGATCAGTCACGTGATCAGTACATGGTAGCTACATGATCATTGCATGATCAGCCACGTGATAGTGCATGATAGCCACGTGATCAGTGCATGATCAGTCACGTGATCAGTGCATGATCAGTCACGTGATCAGTGCATGATCAGCCACGTGATCAGTGCATGATCAGTCACGTGATCAGTGCATGATCAGCCACGTGATCAGTGCATGATCAGCCACGTGATCAGTGCATGATCAGCCACGTGATCAGTGCATGATCAGTCACGTGATCAGTGCATGATCAGTCACGTGATCAGTGCATGATAGCCACGTGATCAGTGCATGATCAGCCACGTGATCAGTGCATGATAGCCACGTGATCAGTGCATGATCAGCCACGTGATCAGTGCATGATCAGCCACGTGATCAGTGCATGATCAGCCACGTGATCAGTGCATGATCAGCCACGTGATCAGTGCATGATCAGTCACGTGATCAGTGCATGATCAGTCACGTGATCAGTGCATGATCAGCCACGTGATCAGTGCATGATCAGTCACGTGATCAGTGCATGATAGCCCGTGATCAGTGCATGATCAGTCACGTGATCAGTGCATGATCAGCCACGTGATCAGTGCATGATAGCCACGTGATCAGTGCATGATCAGCCACGTGATCAGTGCATGATAGCCACGTGATCAGTGCATGATCAGTCACGTGATCAGTGCATGATCAGTCACGTGATCAGTGCATGATCAGCCACGTGATCAGTGCATGATCAGCCACGTGATCAGTGCATGATCAGTCACGTGATCAGTGCATGATAGCCACGTGATCAGTGCATGATCAGTCACGTGATCAGTGCATGACAGCCACGTGATCAGTGCATGATCAGCCACGTGATCAGTGCATGATAGCCACGTGATCAGTGCATGATCAGTCACGTGATCAGTGCATGATCAGTCACGTGATCAGTGCATGATAGCTACGTGATCAGTGCATGATCAGCCACGTGATCAGTGCATGATAGCCACGTGATCAGTGCATGATCAGTCACGTGATCAGTGCATGATCAGTCACGTGATCAGTGCATGATCAGCCACGTGATCAGTGCATGATAGCCACGTGATCAGTGCATGATCAGTCACGTGATCAGTGCATGATCAGTCACGTGATCAGTGCATGATCAGCCACGTGATCAGTGCATGATCAGTCACGTGATCAGTGCATGATCAGTCACGTGATCAGTGCATGATAGCTGCGTGATCAGTGCATGATCAGCCACGTGATCAGTGCATGATAGCCACGTGATCAGTGCATGATCAGTCACGTGATCAGTGCATGATCAGTCACGTGATCAGTGCATGATCAGCCACGTGATCAGTGCATGATCAGTCACGTGATCAGTGCATGATAGCCACGTGATCAGTGCATGATCAGCCACGTGATCAGTGCATGATAGCCACGTGATCAGTGCATGATCAGCCACGTGATCAGTGCATGATCAGCCACGTGATCAGTGCATGATCAGTCACGTGATCAGTGCATGATAGCTGCGTGATCAGTGCATGATCAGCCACGTGATCAGTGCATGATAGCCACGTGATCAGTGCATGATCAGCCACGTGATCAGTGCATGATCAGCCACGTGATCAGTGCATGATCAGTCACGTGATCAGTGCATGATCAGCCACGTGATCAGTGCATGATAGCCACGTGATCAGTGCATGATAGCCACGTGATCAGTGCATGATCAGTCACGTGATCAGTGCATGATCAGCCACGTGATCAGTGCATGATCAGTCACGTGATCAGTGCATGATCAGCCACGTGATCAGTGCATGATCAGTCACGTGATCAGTGCATGGTAGCTACGTGATCATTGCATGATCAGCCACGTGATCAGTGCATGATAGCCACGTGATCAGTGCATGATCAGTCACGTGATCAGTGCATGATCAGTCACGTGATCAGTGCATGATCAGCCACGTGATCAGTGCATGATCAGTCACGTGATCAGTACATGGTAGCTACGTGATCAGTGCATGATCAGCCACGTGATCAGTGCATGATAGCCACGTGATCAGTGCATGATCAGTCACGTGATCAGTGCATGATCATCCACGTGATCAGTGCATGATCAGTCACGTGATCAGTGCATGATCAGACGTGATCAGTGCATGATCAGTCACGTGATCAGTGCATGATCAGCCACGTGATCAGTGCATGATAGCCACGTGATCAGTGCATGATAGCCACGTGATCAGTGCATGATCAGTCACGTGATCAGTGTATGATCAGCCACGTGATCAGTGCATGATTGCCACGTGATCAGTGCATGATCAGTCACGTGATCAGTGCATGATCAGCCACGTGATCAGTGCATGATCAGCCACGTGATCAGTGCATGATAGCCACGTGATCAGTGCATGATCAGTCACGTGATCAGTGCATGATCAGCCACGTGATCAGTGCATGATCAGACACGTGATCAGTGTATGATCAGCCACGTGATCAGTGCATGATATCCAAGTGATCAGTGCATGATCAATCACGTGATCAGTGTATGATCAGCCACGTGAACAGTGCATGCTCAGTCACGTGATCAGGGCCTGCTGAGCTGCGTGATTACTGTCTGCTCATCTGCTTGACAATTGCCAGCTGAGCTGCACGATTCCTGCCTGTCATCTGCTTGACAATTGCCAGCTGTGCTGCGTAATTCCTGCCTGCTCAGCTGCTTGATTATTGCCAGCTGAGCAGCATGATTCCTCACAGCTGAGTTCCATGATTATTGCCTGCTGACTGTTTGATTCGTGCCTACTCAGCTCTTTGTTTATTGCCTCCAGAGGCACATGATCAGTGTATGATAGCAAACATGATCAGCGCATGATCAGTCACATGATCAGCGCCATTAAGTCACGTGATCACTACATGATAGTCATGTGATCAGTCCATGCTCAGTCACGGTATCAGTGCATGATCAGCCACGTGATCAGTGCATGATCTGTCACATGATTAGTGTATGATCATCCACGTGATCAGTGCATGGGCAGTCATGTGATCAGTGCATGATTAGACGTGATCAGTGCATGATCAGTCTCGTGATCAGTGCATGATAGCCACGTGATCAGTGCATGATCAGTCACCTGATGGGTGTATGATCATTCACGTGACCGTACATGGTAGCCACATGATCAGTGCATGATCAGCCACGTGATCAGTGCATGATAGCCACGTGATCAGTGCATGATCAGCCACGTGATCAGTGCATGATCAGTCACGTGATCAGTGCATGATCAGTCACGTGATCAGTGCATGATAGCCACGTGATCAGTGCATGATCAGCCACGTGATCAGTGCATGATAGCCACGTGATCAGTGCATGATCAGTCACGTGATCAGTGCATGATCAGCCACGTGATCAGTGCATGATGCCACGTGATCAGTGCATGATCAGTCACGTGATCAGTGCATGATCAGCCACGTGATCAGTGCATGATCAGCCACGTGATCAGTGCATGATCAGTCACGTGATCAGTGCATGATCAGCCACGTGATCAGTGCATGATCAATTACGTGATCAGTGCATGATCAGTCACGTGATCAGTGCATGGTAGCTACGTGATCAGTGCATGATCAGCCACGTGATCAGTGCATGATAGCCACGTGATCAGTGCATGATCAGTCACGTGATCAGTGCATGATCAGTCACGTGATCAGTGCATGATCAGCCACGTGATCAGTGCATGATCAGACGTGATCAGTGCATGATCAGTCACGTGATCAGTGCATGATAGCCACGTGATCAGTGCATGATCAGCCACGTGATCAGTGCATGATAGCCACGTGATCAGTGCATGATCAGTCACGTGATCAGTGCATGATCAGCCACGTGATCAGTGCATGATATCCACGTGATCAGTGCATGATAGCCACGTGATCAGTGCATGATCAGCCACGTGATCAGTGCATGATCAGTCACGTGATCAGTGCATGATCAGCCACGTGATCAGTGCATGATCAGTCAGTGATCAGTGCATGATCAATTACGTGATCAGTGCATGATCAGTCACGTGACCAGTGCATGGTTGCTACGTGATCATTGCATGATCAGCCACGTGATCAGTGCATGATAGCCACGTGATCAGTGCATGATCAGTCACGTGATCAGTGCATGATCAGTCACGTGATCAGTGCATGATCAGTTACGTGATCAGTGCATGATCAGTCACGTGATCAGTGCATGATAGCTACGTGATCAGTGCATGATCAGCCACGTGATCAGTGCATGATAGCCACGTGATCAGTGCATGATCAGTCACGTGATCAGTGTATGATCAGCCACGTGATCAGTGCATGATGCCACGTGATCAGTGCATGATCAGTCACGTGATCAGTGCATGATCAGCCACGTGATCAGTGCATGATCAGCCACGTGATCAGTGCATGATCACCACGTGATCAGTGCATGATCAGTCACGTGATCAGTGCATGATAGCCACGTGATCAGTGCATGATCAGTCACGTGATCAGTGCATGATCAGTCACGTGATCAGTGCATGATCAGCCACGTGATCAGTGCATGATCAGTCACGTGATCAGTGCATGATAGCTACGTGATCAGTGCATGATCAGCCACGTGATCAGTGCATGATAGCCACGTGATCAGTGCATGATAGCCACGTGATCAGTGCATGATCAGTCACGTGATCAGTGCATGATCAGTCACGTGATCAGTGCATGATCAGCCACGTGATCAGTGCATGATCAATTACGTGATCAGTGCATGATCAGTCACGTGATCAGTACATGATAGCTACGTGATCAGTGCATGATCAGTCACGTGATCAGTGCATGATAGCCACGTGATCAGTGCATGATCAGCACGTGATCAGTGCATGATCAGTCACGTGATCAGTGCATGATCAGTCACGTGATCAGTGCATGATCAGTCACGTGATCAGTGCATGATCAGTCATGTGTCAGTGCATGATATCGCGTGATCAGTGCATGATCAGTCACGTGATCAGTGCATGATCAGCCACGTGATCAGTGCATGATAGCCACGTGATCAGTGCATGATCAGTCACGTGATCAGTGCATGATCAGCCACGTGATCAGTGCATGATCAGCCACGTGATCAGTGCATGATCAGTCACGTGATCAGTGCATGATGCCACGTGATCAGTGCATGATATCCACGTGATCAGTGCATGATCAGTCACGTGATCAGTGTATGATCAGCCACGTGAACAGTGCATGCTCAGTCACGTGATCAGGGCCTGCTGAGCTGCGTGATTACTGTCTGCTCATCTGCTTGACAATTGCCAGCTGAGCTGCACGATTCCTGCCTGTCATCTGCTTGACAATTGCCAGCTGTGCTGCGTAATTCCTGCCTGCTCAGCTGCTTGATTATTGCCAGCTGAGCAGCATGATTCCTCACAGCTGAGTTCCATGATTATTGCCTGCTGACTGTTTGATTCGTGCCTACTCAGCTCTTTGTTTATTGCCTCCAGAGGCACATGATCAGTGTATGATAGCAAACATGATCAGCGCATGATCAGTGCCATTAAGTCACGTGATCACTACATGATAGTCATGTGATCAGTCCATGCTCAGTCACGGTATCAGTGCATGATCAGCCACGTGATCAGTGCATGATCAGTCACGTGATCAGTGTATGATCAGTCACGTGATCAGTGCATGGTAGCTACATGATCAGTGCATGATCAGCCACGTGATCAGTGCATGATAGCCACGTGATCAGTGCATGATCAGTCACGTGATCAGTGCATGATCAGTCACGTGATCAGTGCATGATCAGCCACGTGATCAGTGCATGATAGCCACGTGATCAGTGCATGATCAGTCACGTGATCAGTGCATGATCAGTCACGTGATCAGTGCATGATCAGCCACGTGATCAGTGCATGATCAGCCACGTGATCAGTGCATGATCAGCCACGTGATCAGTGCATGATCAGTCACGTGATCAGTGCATGATAGCCACGTGATCAGTGCATGATCAGCCACGTGATCAGTGCATGATAGCCACGTGATCAGTGCATGATCAGTCACGTGATCAGTGCATGATCAGTCACGTGATCAGTGCATGATCAGTCACGTGATCAGTGCATGATCAATTACGTGATCAGTGCATGATCAGTCACGTGACCAGTACATGGTAGCTACGTGATCAGTGCATGATCAGCCACGTGATCAGTGCATGATAGCCACGTGATCAGTGCATGATCAGTCACGTGATCAGTGCATGATCATCCACGTGATCAGTGCATGATCAGTCACGTGATCAGTGCATGATATAGACGTGATCAGTGCATGATCAGTCACGTGATCAGTGCATGATCAGCCACGTGATCAGTGCATGATAGCCACGTGATCAGTGCATGATAGCCAGTGATCAGTGCATGATCAGTCACGTGATCAGTGCATGATCAGCCACGTGATCAGTGCATGATAGCCACGTGATCAGTGCATGATCAGTCACGTGATCAGTGCATGATCAGTCACGTGATCAGTGCATGATCAGCCACGTGATCAGTGCATGATCAGTCACGTGATCAGTGCATGATCAGTCACGTGATCAGTGCATGATCAGTCACGTGATCAGTGCATGATCAGCCACGTGATCAGTGCATGATCAGCCACGTGATCAGTGCATGATCAGTCACGTGATCAGTGCATGATCAGCCACGTGATCAGTGCATGATCAGTCACGTGATCAGTGCATGATCAGCCACGTGATCAGTGCATGTCAGTCATGTGATCAGTGCATGATAGCCCGTGATCAGTGCATGATCAGTCCCGTGATCAGTGCATGATCAGTCACGTGATCAGTGCATGATAGCCACGTGATCAGTGCATGATCAGCCACGTGATCAGTGCATGATAGCCACGTGATCAGTGCATGACAATTACGTGATCAGTGCATGATCAGTCACGTGATCAGTGCATGATAGCCACGTGATCAGTGCATGATCAGTCACGTGATCAGTGTATGATCAGCCACGTGAACAGTGCATGCTCAGTCACGTGATCAGGGCCTGCTGAGCTGCGTGATTACTGTCTGCTCATCTGCTTGACAATTGCCAGCTGAGCTGCACGATTCCTGCCTGTCATCTGCTTGACAATTGCCACCTGTGCTGCATAATTCCTGCCTGCTCATCTGCTTGATTATTGCCAGCTGAGCAGCATGATTTCTCACAGCTGAGTTCCATGATTATAGCCTGCTGACTGATTCCTGCCTACTCAGCTCTTTGTTCATTGCCTGCAGATGCACATGATCAGTGTATGACACCAAACATGATCAGTGCATGATCAGTCACATGATCAGTGCATGATAAGCCACGTGATCAGTGCATGATCAGTCACGTGATCAGTGCATGATCAGCCACGTGATCAGTGCATGATAGCCACGTGATCAGTGCATGATCAGTCACGTGATCAGTGCATGATCAGTCACGTGATCAGTGCATGATCAGCCACGTGATCAGTGCATGATCAGTACGTGATCAGTGCATGATCAGTCACGTGATCAGTGCATGATAGCACGTGATCAGTGCATGATCAGCCACGTGATCAGTGCATGATCAGCCACGTGATCAGTGCATGATCAGTTACGTGATCAGTGCATGATCAGCCACGTGATCAGTGCATGGTCAGACACGTGATCAGTGTATGATCAGCCACGTGATCAGTGCATGATATCCAAGTGATCAGTGCATGATCAGTCACGTGATCAGTGTATGATCAGCCACGTGAACAGTGCATGCTCAGTCACGTGATCAGGGCCTGCTGAGCTGCGTGATTACTGTCTGCTCATCTGCTTGACAATTGCCAGCTGAGCTGCATGATTCCTGCCTGTCATCTGCTTGACAATTGCCAGCTGTGCTGCGTAATTCCTGCCTGCTCAGCTGCTTGATTATTGCCAGCTGAGCAGCATGATTCCTCACAGCTGAGTTCCATGATTATTGCCTGCTGACTGTTTGATTCGTGCCTACTCAGCTCTTTGTTTATTGCCTCCAGAGGCACATGATCAGTGTATGATAGCAAACATGATCAGCGCATGATCAGTCACATGATCAGTGCCATTAAGTCACGTGATCAGTACATGATAGTCATGTGATCAGTCCATGCTCAGTCACGGTATCAGTGCATGATCAGCCACGTGATCAGTGCATGATAGCCACGTGATCAGTGCATGATAGCCACGTGATCAGTGCATGATCAGCCACGTGATCAGTGCATGATAGCCACGTGATCAGTGCATGATCAGTCACGTGATCAGTGCATGATCAGTCACGTGATCAGTGCATGATCAGCCACGTGATCAGTGCATGATAGCCACGTGATCAGTGCATGATCAGTCACGTGATCAGTGCATGATCAGTCACGTGACAGTACATGGTAGCTACGTGATCAGTGCATGATCAGCCACGTGATCAGTGCATGATAGCCACGTGATCAGTGCATGATCAGTCACGTGATCAGTGCATGATCAGTCACGTGATCAGTGCATGATCAGCCACGTGATCAGTGCATGATCAGCCACGTGATCAGTGCATGATCAGCCACGTGATCAGTGCATGATCAGCCACGTGATCAGTGCATGATAGCCACGTGATCAGTGCATGATCAGTCACGTGATCAGTGCATGATAGCCACGTGATCAGTGCATGATCAGTCACGTGATCAGTGCATGATCAGCCACGTGATCAGTGCATGATCAGTCACGTGATCAGTGCATGATCAGCCACGTGATCAGTGCATGATAGCCACGTGATCAGTGCATGATCAGTCACGTGATCAGTGCATGATCAGTCACGTGATCAGTGCATGATCAGCCACGTGATCAGTGCATGATCAGCCACGTGATCAGTGCATGATCAGCCACGTGATCAGTGCATGATAGCCACGTGATCAGTGCATGATCAGTCACGTGATCAGTGCATGATCAGTCACGTGATCAGTGCATGATCAGCCACGTGATCAGTGCATGATCAGCCACGTGATCAGTGCATGATCAGTCACGTGATCAGTGCATGATCAGTCACGTGATCAGTGCATGATAGCTACGTGATCAGTGCATGATCAGCCACGTGATCAGTGCATGATCAGTCACGTGATCAGTGCATGATCAGCCACGTGATCAGTGCATGATCAGCCACGTGATCAGTGCATGATAGCCACGTGATCAGTGCATGATCAGTCACGTGATCAGTGCATGATCAGCCACGTGATCAGTGCATGATCAGTCACGTGATCAGTGCATGATCAGCCACGTGATCAGTGCATGATCAGTCACGTGATCAGTGCATGGTAGCTACGTGATCATTGCATGATCAGCCACGTGATCAGTGCATGATAGCCACGTGATCAGTGCATGATCAGTCACGTGATCAGTGCATGATCAGTCACGTGATCAGTGCATGATCAGTTACGTGATCAGTGCATGATCAGTCACGTGATCAGTACATGGTAGCTACGTGATCATTGCATGATCAGCCACGTGATCAGTGCATGATAGCCACGTGATCAGTGCATGATCAGTCACATGATCAGTGCATGATCATCCACGTGATCAGTGCATGATCAGTCACGTGATCAGTGCATGATCAGACGTGATCAGTGCATGATCAGTCACGTGATCAGTGCATGATCAGCCACGTGATCAGTGCATGATAGCCACGTGATCAGTGCATGATAGCCAGTGATCAGTGCATGATCAGTCACGTGATCAGTGTATGATCAGCCACGTGATCAGTGCATGATTGTCACTGATCAGTGCATGATCAGTCACGTGATCAGTGCATGATCAGTCACGTGATCAGTGCATGATCAGCCACGTGATCAGTGCATGATAGCCACGTGATCAGTGCATGATCAGTCACGTGATCAGTGCATGATCAGCCACGTGATCAGTGCATGATCAGACACGTGATCAGTGTATGATCAGCCACGTGATCAGTGCATGATATCCAAGTGATCAGTGCATGATCAATCACGTGATCAGTGTATGATCAGCCACGTGAACAGTGCATGCTCAGTCACGTGATCAGGGCCTGCTGAGCTGCGTGATTACTGTCTGCTCATCTGCTTGACAATTGCCAGCTGAGCTGCACGATTCCTGCCTGTCATCTGCTTGACAATTGCCAGCTGTGCTGCGTAATTCCTGCCTGCTCAGCTGCTTGATTATTGCCAGCTGAGCAGCATGATTCCTCACAGCTGAGTTCCATGATTATTGCCTGCTGACTGTTTGATTCGTGCCTACTCAGCTCTTTGTTTATTGCCTCCAGAGGCACATGATCAGTGTATGATAGCAAACATGATCAGCGCATGATCAGTCACATGATCAGCGCCATTAAGTCACGTGATCACTACATGATAGTCATGTGATCAGTCCATGCTCAGTCACGGTATCAGTGCATGATCAGCCACGTGATCAGTGCATGATCTGTCACATGATTAGTGTATGATCATCCACGTGATCAGTGCATGGGCAGTCATGTGATCAGTGCATGATTAGACGTGATCAGTGCATGATCAGTCTCGTGATCAGTGCATGATAGCCACGTGATCAGTGCATGATCAGTCACCTGATGGGTGTATGATCATTCACGTGACCGTACATGGTAGCCACATGATCAGTGCATGATCAGCCACGTGATCAGTGCATGATAGCCACGTGATCAGTGCATGATCAGCCACGTGATCAGTGCATGATCAGTCACGTGATCAGTGCATGATCAGTCACGTGATCAGTGCATGATAGCTGCGTGATCAGTGCATGATCAGCCACGTGATCAGTGCATGATAGCCACGTGATCAGTGCATGATCAGTCACGTGATCAGTGCATGATCAGCCACGTGATCAGTGCATGATGCCACGTGATCAGTGCATGATCAGTCACGTGATCAGTGCATGATCAGCCACGTGATCAGTGCATGATCAGCCACGTGATCAGTGCATGATCAGTCACGTGATCAGTGCATGATCAGCCACGTGATCAGTGCATGATCAATTACGTGATCAGTGCATGATCAGTCACGTGATCAGTGCATGGTAGCTACGTGATCAGTGCATGATCAGCCACGTGATCAGTGCATGATAGCCACGTGATCAGTGCATGATCAGTCACGTGATCAGTGCATGATCAGTCACGTGATCAGTGCATGATCAGCCACGTGATCAGTGCATGATCAGTCACGTGATCAGTGCATGATCAGTCACGTGATCAGTGCATGATAGCCACGTGATCAGTGCATGATCAGCCACGTGATCAGTGCATGATAGCCACGTGATCAGTGCATGATCAGTCACGTGATCAGTGTGTGATCAGCCACGTGATCAGTGCATGATATCCACGTGATCAGTGCATGATAGCCACGTGATCAGTGCATGATAGCCACGTGATCAGTGCATGATCAGTCACGTGATCAGTGCATGATCAGCCACGTGATCAGTGCATGATCAGTCAGTGATCAGTGCATGATCAATTACGTGATCAGTGCATGATCAGTCACGTGACCAGTACATGGTTGCTACGTGATCATTGCATGATCAGCCACGTGATCAGTGCATGATAGCCACGTGATCAGTGCATGATCAGTCACGTGATCAGTGCATGATCAGTCACGTGATCAGTGCATGATCAGTTACGTGATCAGTGCATGATCAGTCACGTGATCAGTATATGGTAGCTACGTGATCATTGCATGATCAGCCACGTGATCAGTGCATGATAGCCACGTGATCAGTGCATGATCAGTCACGTGATCAGTGTATGATCAGCCACGTGATCAGTGCATGATGCCACGTGATCAGTGCATGATCAGTCACGTGATCAGTGCATGATCAGCCACGTGATCAGTGCATGATCAGCCACGTGATCAGTGCATGATCACCACGTGATCAGTGCATGATCAGCCACGTGATCAGTGCATGATAGCCACGTGATCAGTGCATGATCAGTCACGTGATCAGTGCATGATCAGTCACGTGATCAGTGCATGATCAGCCACGTGATCAGTGCATGATCAGTCACGTGATCAGTGCATGATAGCACGTGATCAGTGCATGATCAGCCACGTGATCAGTGCATGATAGCCACGTGATCAGTGCATGATAGCCACGTGATCAGTGCATGATCAGTCACGTGATCAGTGCATGATCAGTCACGTGATCAGTGCATGATCAGCCACGTGATCAGTGCATGATCAATTACGTGATCAGTGCATGATCAGTCACGTGATCAGTACATGATAGCTACGTGATCAGTGCATGATCAGTCACGTGATCAGTGCATGATAGCCACGTGATCAGTGCATGATCAGCACGTGATCAGTGCATGATCAGTCACGTGATCAGTGCATGATCAGTCACGTGATCAGTGCATGATCAGTCACGTGATCAGTGCATGATCAGTCATGTGTCAGTGCATGATATCGCCTGATCAGTGCATGATCAGTCCCGTGATCAGTGCATGATCAGCCACGTGATCAGTGCATGATAGCCACGTGATCAGTGCATGATCAGTCACGTGATCAGTGCATGATCAGCCACGTGATCAGTGCATGATCAGCCACGTGATCAGTGCATGATCAATCACGTGATCAGTGCATGATGCCACGTGATCAGTGCATGATATCCAAGTGATCAGTGCATGATCAATCACGTGATCAGTGTATGATCAGCCACGTGAACAGTGCATGCTCAGTCACGTGATCAGGGCCTGCTGAGCTGCGTGATTACTGTCTGCTCATCTGCTTGACAATTGCCAGCTGAGCTGCACGATTCCTGCCTGTCATCTGCTTGACAATTGCCAGCTGTGCTGCGTAATTCCTGCCTGCTCAGCTGCTTGATTATTGCCAGCTGAGCAGCATGATTCCTCACAGCTGAGTTCCATGATTATTGCCTGCTGACTGTTTGATTCGTGCCTACTCAGCTCTTTGTTTATTGCCTCCAGAGGCACATGATCAGTGTATGATAGCAAACATGATCAGCGCATGATCAGAGCCATTAAGTCACGTGATCACTACATGATAGTCATGTGATCAGTCCATGCTCAGTCACGGTATCAGTGCATGATCAGCCACGTGATCAGTGCATGATCAGTCACGTGATCAGTGTATGATCAGTCACGTGATCAGTGCATGGTAGCTACATGATCAGTGCATGATCAGCCACGTGATCAGTGCATGATAGCCACGTGATCAGTGCATGATCAGTCACGTGATCAGTGCATGATCAGTCACGTGATCTGTGCATGATCAGGCACGTGATCAGTGCATGATAGCCACGTGATCAGTGCATGATCAGTCACGTGATCAGTGCATGATCAGTCACGTGATCAGTGCATGATCAGCCACGTGATCAGTGCATGATCAGCCACGTGATCAGTGCATGATCAGCCACGTGATCAGTGCATGATCAGTCACGTGATCAGTGCATGATAGCCACGTGATCAGTGCATGATCAGCCACGTGATCAGTGCATGATAGCCACGTGATCAGTGCATGATCAGTCACGTGATCAGTGCATGATCAGTCACGTGATCAGTGCATGATCAGTCACGTGATCAGTGCATGATCAATTACGTGATCAGTGCATGATCAGTCACGTGATCAGTACATGGTAGCTACGTGATCAGTGCATGATCAGCCACGTGATCAGTGCATGATAGCCACGTGATCAGTGCATGATCAGTCACGTGATCAGTGCATGATCATCCACGTGATCAGTGCATGATCAGTCACGTGATCAGTGCATGATATAGACGTGATCAGTGCATGATCAGTCACGTGATCAGTGCATGATCAGCCACGTGATCAGTGCATGATAGCCACGTGATCAGTGCATGATAGCCACGTGATCAGTGCATGATCAGTCACGTGATCAGTGCATGATCAGCCACGTGATCAGTGCATGATAGCCACGTGATCAGTGCATGATCAGTCACGTGATCAGTGCATGATCAGTCACGTGATCAGTGCATGATCAGCCACGTGATCAGTGCATGATCAGTCACGTGATCAGTGCATGATCAGTCACGTGATCAGTGCATGATCAGTCACGTGATCAGTGCATGATCAGCCACGTGATCAGTGCATGATCAGCCACGTGATCAGTGCATGATCAGTCACGTGATCAGTGCATGATCAGCCACGTGATCAGTGCATGATCAGTCACGTGATCAGTGCATGATCAGCCACGTGATCAGTGCATGTCAGTCATGTGATCAGTGCATGATAGCCCGTGATCAGTGCATGATCAGTCCCGTGATCAGTGCATGATCAGCCACGTGATCAGTGCATGATAGCCACGTGATCAGTGCATGATCAGCCACGTGATCAGTGCATGATAGCCACGTGATCAGTGCATGACAGTTACGTGATCAGTGCATGATCAGTCACGTGATCAGTGCATGATAGCCACGTGATCAGTGCATGATCAGTCACGTGATCAGTGTATGATCAGCCACGTGAACAGTGCATGCTCAGTCACGTGATCAGGGCCTGCTGAGCTGCGTGATTACTGTCTGCTCATCTGCTTGACAATTGCCAGCTGAGCTGCACGATTCCTGCCTGTCATCTGCTTGACAATTGCCACCTGTGCTGCATAATTCCTGCCTGCTCATCTGCTTGATTATTGCCAGCTGAGCAGCATGATTTCACAGCTGAGTTCCATGATTATAGCCTGCTGACTGATTCGTGCCTACTCAGCTCTTTGTTCATTGCCTGCAGAGGCACATGATCAGTGTATGACACCAAACATGATCAGTGCATGATCAGTCACATGATCAGTGCATGATAAGCCACGTGATCAGTGCATGATCAGTCACGTGATCAGTGCATGATCAGCCACGTGATCAGTGCATGATAGCCACGTGATCAGTGCATGATCAGTCACGTGATCAGTGCATGATCAGTCACGTGATCAGTGCATGATCAGCCACGTGATCAGTGCATGATCAGTACGTGATCAGTGCATGATCAGTCACGTGATCAGTGCATGATAGCCACGTGATCAGTGCATGATCAGCCACGTGATCAGTGCATGATCAGCCACGTGATCAGTGCATGATCAGTTACGTGATCAGTGCATGATCAGCCACGTGATCAGTGCATGGTCAGACACGTGATCAGTGTATGATCAGCCACGTGATCAGTGCATGATATCCAAGTGATCAGTGCATGATCAGTCACGTGATCAGTGTATGATCAGCCACGTGAACAGTGCATGCTCAGTCACGTGATCAGGGCCTGCTGAGCTGCGTGATTACTGTCTGCTCATCTGCTTGACAATTGCCAGCTGAGCTGCACGATTCCTGCCTGTCATCTGCTTGACAATTGCCAGCTGTGCTGTGTAATTCCTGCCTGCTCAGCTGCTTGATTATTGCCAGCTGAGCAGCATGATTCCTCACAGCTGAGTTCCATGATTATTGCCTGCTGACTGTTTGATTCGTGCCTACTCAGCTCTTTGTTTATTGCCTCCAGAGGCACATGATCAGTGTATGATAGCAAACATGATCAGCGCATGATCAGTCACATGATCAGTGCCATTAAGTCACGTGATCAGTACATGATAGTCATGTGATCAGTCCATGCTCAGTCACGGTATCAGTGCATGATCAGCCACGTGATCAGTGCATGATAGCCACGTGATCAGTGCATGATAGCCACGTGATCAGTGCATGATCAGCCACGTGATCAGTGCATGATAGCCACGTGATCAGTGCATGATCAGTCACGTGATCAGTGCATGATCAGGCACGTGATCAGTGCATGATCAGCCACGTGATCAGTGCATGATAGCCACGTGATCAGTGCATGATCAGTCACGTGATCAGTGCATGATCAGTCACGTGACAGTACATGGTAGCTACGTGATCATTGCATGATCAGCCACGTGATCAGTGCATGATAGCCACGTGATCAGTGCATGATCAGCCACGTGATCAGTGCATGATCAGTCACGTGATCAGTGCATGATCAGCCACGTGATCAGTGCATGATCAGCCACGTGATCAGTGCATGATCAGCCACGTGATCAGTGCATGATCAGTCACGTGATCAGTGCATGATAGCCACGTGATCAGTGCATGATCAGCCACGTGATCAGTGCATGATAGCCACGTGATCAGTGCATGATCAGTCACGTGATCAGTGCATGATCAGCCACGTGATCAGTGCATGATCAGACACGTGATCAGTGCATGATCAGCCACGTGATCAGTGCATGATAGCCACGTGATCAGTGCATGATCAGTCACGTGATCAGTGCATGATCAGTCACGTGATCAGTGCATGATCAGCCACGTGATCAGTGCATGATCAGCCACGTGATCAGTGCATGATCAGCCACGTGATCAGTGCATGATAGCCACGTGATCAGTGCATGATCAGTCACGTGATCAGTGCATGATCAGTCACGTGATCAGTGCATGATCAGCCACGTGATCAGTGCATGATCAGCCACGTGATCAGTGCATGATCAGTCACGTGATCAGTGCATGATCAGTCACGTGATCAGTGCATGATAGCTACGTGATCAGTGCATGATCAGCCACGTGATCAGTGCATGATCAGTCACGTGATCAGTGCATGATCAGCCACGTGATCAGTGCATGATCAGCCACGTGATCAGTGCATGATAGCCACGTGATCAGTGCATGATCAGTCACGTGATCAGTGCATGATCAGCCACGTGATCAGTGCATGATCAGTCACGTGATCAGTGCATGATCAGCCACGTGATCAGTGCATGATCAGTCACGTGATCAGTGCATGGTAGCTACGTGATCAGTGCATGATCAGCCACGTGATCAGTGCATGATAGCCACGTGATCAGTGCATGATCAGTCACGTGATCAGTGCATGATCAGTCACGTGATCAGTGCATGATCAGTTACGTGATCAGTGCATGATCAGTCACGTGATCAGTACATGGTAGCTACGTGATCATTGCATGATCAGCCACGTGATCAGTGCATGATAGCCACGTGATCAGTGCATGATCAGTCACATGATCAGTGCATGATCATCCACGTGATCAGTGCATGATCAGTCACGTGATCAGTGCATGATCAGACGTGATCAGTGCATGATCAGTCACGTGATCAGTGCATGATCAGCCACGTGATCAGTGCATGATAGCCACGTGATCAGTGCATGATAGCCACGTGATCAGTGCATGATCAGTCACGTGATCAGTGTATGATCAGCCACGTGATCAGTGCATGATTGCCACCTGATCAGTGCATGATCAGTCACGTGATCAGTGCATGATCAGCCACGTGATCAGTGCATGATCAGCCACGTGATCAGTGCATGATAGCCACGTGATCAGTGCATGATCAGTCACGTGATCAGTGCATGATCAGCCACGTGATCAGTGCATGATCAGACACGTGATCAGTGTATGATCAGCCACGTGATCAGTGCATGATATCCAAGTGATCAGTGCATGATCAATCACGTGATCAGTGTATGATCAGCCACGTGAACAGTGCATGCTCAGTCACGTGATCAGGGCCTGCTGAGCTGCGTGATTACTGTCTGCTCATCTGCTTGACAATTGCCAGCTGAGCTGCACGATTCCTGCCTGTCATCTGCTTGACAATTGCCAGCTGTGCTGCGTAATTCCTGCCTGCTCAGCTGCTTGATTATTGCCAGCTGAGCAGCATGATTCCTCACAGCTGAATTCCATGATTATTGCCTGCTGACTGTTTGATTCGTGCCTACTCAGCTCTTTGTTTATTGCCTCCAGAGGCACATGATCAGTGTATGATAGCAAACATGATCAGCGCATGATCAGTCACATGATCAGCGCCATTAAGTCACGTGATCACTACATGATAGTCATGTGATCAGTCCATGCTCAGTCACGGTATCAGTGCATGATCAGCCACGTGATCAGTGCATGATCTGTCACATGATTAGTGTATGATCATCCACGTGATCAGTGCATGGGCAGTCATGTGATCAGTGCATGATTAGACGTGATCAGTGCATGATCAGTCTCGTGATCAGTGCATGATAGCCACGTGATCAGTGCATGATCAGTCACCTGATGGGTGTATGATCATTCACGTGACCGTACATGGTAGCTACATGATCAGTGCATGATCAGCCACGTGATCAGTGCATGATAGCCACGTGATCAGTGCATGATCAGTCACGTGATCAGTGCATGATCAGTCACGTGATCAGTGCATGATCAGTCACGTGATCAGTGCATGATAGCTGCGTGATCAGTGCATGATCAGCCACGTGATCAGTGCATGATAGCCACGTGATCAGTGCATGATCAGTCACGTGATCAGTGCATGATCAGCCACGTGATCAGTGCATGATGCCACGTGATCAGTGCATGATCAGTCACGTGATCAGTGCATGATCAGCCACGTGATCAGTGCATGATCAGCCACGTGATCAGTGCATGATCAGTCACGTGATCAGTGCATGATCAGCCACGTGATCAGTGCATGATCAATTACGTGATCAGTGCATGATCAGTCACGTGATCAGTGCATGGTAGCTACGTGATCAGTGCATGATCAGCCACGTGATCAGTGCATGATAGCCACGTGATCAGTGCATGATCAGTCACGTGATCAGTGCATGATCAGTCACGTGATCAGTGCATGATCAGCCACGTGATCAGTGCATGATCAATCACGTGATCAGTGCATGATCAGTCACGTGATCAGTGCATGATAGCCACGTGATCAGTGCATGATCAGCCACGTGATCAGTGCATGATAGCCACGTGATCAGTGCATGATCAGTCACGTGATCAGTGTGTGATCAGCCACGTGATCAGTGCATGATATCCACGTGATCAGTGCATGATAGCCACGTGATCAGTGCATGATAGCCACGTGATCAGTGCATGATCAGTCACGTGATCAGTGTGTGATCAGCCACGTGATCAGTGCATGATCAGTCAGTGATCAGTGCATGATCAATTACGTGATCAGTGCATGATCAGTCACGTGACCAGTGCATGGTTGCTACGTGATCATTGCATGATCAGCCACGTGATCAGTGCATGATAGCCACGTGATCAGTGCATGATCAGTCACGTGATCAGTGCATGATCAGTCACTGATCAGTGCATGATCAGTTACGTGATCAGTGCATGATCAGTCACGTGACCAGTATATGGTAGCTACGTGATCATTGCATGATCAGCCACGTGATCAGTGCATGATAGCCACGTGATCAGTGCATGATCAGCCACGTGATCAGTGCATGATCAGCCACGTGATCAGTGCATGATGCCACGTGATCAGTGCATGATCAGTCACGTGATCAGTGCATGATCAGCCACGTGATCAGTGCATGATCAGCCACGTGATCAGTGCATGATCACCACGTGATCAGTGCATGATCAGCCACGTGATCAGTGCATGATAGCCACGTGATCAGTGCATGATCAGTCACGTGATCAGTGCATGATCAGTCACGTGATCAGTGCATGATCAGCCACGTGATCAGTGCATGATCAGTCACGTGATCAGTGCATGATAGCTACGTGATCAGTGCATGATCAGCCACGTGATCAGTGCATGATAGCCACGTGATCAGTGCATGATAGCCACGTGATCAGTGCATGATCAGTCACGTGATCAGTGCATGATCAGTCACGTGATCAGTGCATGATCAGCCACGTGATCAGTGCATGATCAATTACGTGATCAGTGCATGATCAGTCACGTGATCAGTACATGATAGCTACGTGATCAGTGCATGATCAGTCACGTGATCAGTGCATGATAGCCACGTGATCAGTGCATGATCAGCACGTGATCAGTGCATGATCAGTCACGTGATCAGTGCATGATCAGTCACGTGATCAGTGCATGATCAGTCACGTGATCAGTGCATGATCAGTCATGTGTCAGTGCATGATATCGCGTGATCAGTGCATGATCAGTCACGTGATCAGTGCATGATCAGCCACGTGATCAGTGCATGATAGCCACGTGATCAGTGCATGATCAGTCACGTGATCAGTGCATGATCAGCCACGTGATCAGTGCATGATCAGCCACGTGATCAGTGCATGATCAGTCACGTGATCAGTGCATGATGCCACGTGATCAGTGCATGATATCCAAGTGATCAGTGCATGATCAGTCACGTGATCAGTGTATGATCAGCCACGTGAACAGTGCATGCTCAGTCACGTGATCAGGGCCTGCTGAGCTGCGTGATTACTGTCTGCTCATCTGCTTGACAATTGCCAGCTGAGCTGCACGATTCCTGCCTGTCATCTGCTTGACAATTGCCAGCTGTGCTGCGTAATTCCTGCCTGCTCAGCTGCTTGATTATTGCCAGCTGAGCAGCATGATTCCTCACAGCTGAGTTCCATGATTATTGCCTGCTGACTGTTTGATTCGTGCCTACTCAGCTCTTTGTTTATTGCCTCCAGAGGCACATGATCAGTGTATGATAGCAAACATGATCAGCGCATGATCAGTGCCATTAAGTCACGTGATCACTACATGATAGTCATGTGATCAGTCCATGCTCAGTCACGGTATCAGTGCATGATCAGCCACGTGATCAGTGCATGATCAGTCACGTGATCAGTGTATGATCAGTCACGTGATCAGTGCATGGTAGCTACATGATCAGTGCATGATCAGCCACGTGATCAGTGCATGATAGCCACGTGATCAGTGCATGATCAGTCACGTGATCAGTGCATGATCAGTCACGTGATCAGTGCATGATCAGCCACGTGATCAGTGCATGATAGCCACGTGATCAGTGCATGATCAGTCACGTGATCAGTGCATGATCAGTCACGTGATCAGTGCATGATCAGCCACGTGATCAGTGCATGATCAGCCACGTGATCAGTGCATGATCAGCCACGTGATCAGTGCATGATCAGTCACGTGATCAGTGCATGATAGCCACGTGATCAGTGCATGATCAGCCACGTGATCAGTGCATGATAGCCACGTGATCAGTGCATGATCAGTCACGTGATCAGTGCATGATCAGTCACGTGATCAGTGCATGATCAGTCACGTGATCAGTGCATGATCAATTACGTGATCAGTGCATGATCAGTCACGTGACCAGTACATGGTAGCTACGTGATCAGTGCATGATCAGCCACGTGATCAGTGCATGATAGCCACGTGATCAGTGCATGATCAGTCACGTGATCAGTGCATGATCATCCACGTGATCAGTGCATGATCAGTCACGTGATCAGTGCATGATATAGACGTGATCAGTGCATGATCAGTCACGTGATCAGTGCATGATCAGCCACGTGATCAGTGCATGATAGCCACGTGATCAGTGCATGATAGCCACGTGATCAGTGCATGATCAGTCACGTGATCAGTGCATGATCAGCCACGTGATCAGTGCATGATAGCCACGTGATCAGTGCATGATCAGTCACGTGATCAGTGCATGATCAGTCACGTGATCAGTGCATGATCAGCCACGTGATCAGTGCATGATCAGTTACGTGATCAGTGCATGATCAGTCACGTGATCAGTGCATGATCAGTCACGTGATCAGTGCATGATCAGCCACGTGATCAGTGCATGATCAGCCACGTGATCAGTGCATGATCAGTCACGTGATCAGTGCATGATCAGCCACGTGATCAGTGCATGATCAGTCACGTGATCAGTGCATGATCAGCCACGTGATCAGTGCATGTCAGTCATGTGATCAGTGCATGATAGCCCGTGATCAGTGCATGATCAGTCCCGTGATCAGTGCATGATCAGCCACGTGATCAGTGCATGATAGCCACGTGATCAGTGCATGATCAGCCACGTGATCAGTGCATGATAGCCACGTGATCAGTGCATGACAGTTACGTGATCAGTGCATGATCAGTCACGTGATCAGTGCATGATAGCCACGTGATCAGTGCATGATCAGTCACGTGATCAGTGTATGATCAGCCACGTGAACAGTGCATGCTCAGTCACGTGATAAGGGCCTGCTGAGCTGCGTGATTACTGTCTGCTCATCTGCTTGACAATTGCCAGCTGAGCTGCACGATTCCTGCCTGTCATCTGCTTGACAATTGCCACCTGTGCTGCATAATTCCTGCCTGCTCATCTACTTGATTATTGCCAGCTGAGCAGCATGATTTCTCACAGCTGAGTTCCATGATTATTGCCTGCTGACTGATTCCTGCCTACTCAGCTCTTTGTTCATTGCCTGCAGATGCACATGATCAGTGTATGACACCAAACATGATCAGTGCATGATCAGTCACATGATCAGTGCATGATAAGCCACGTGATCAGTGCATGATCAGTCACGTGATCAGTGCATGATCAGCCACGTGATCAGTGCATGATAGCCACGTGATCAGTGCATGATCAGTCACGTGATCAGTGCATGATCAGTCACGTGATCAGTGCATGATCAGCCACGTGATCAGTGCATGATCAGTACGTGATCAGTGCATGATCAGTCACGTGATCAGTGCATGATACCACGTGATCAGTGCATGATCAGCCACGTGATCAGTGCATGATCAGCCACGTGATCAGTGCATGATCAGTTACGTGATCAGTGCATGATCAGCCACGTGATCAGTGCATGGTCAGACACGTGAACAGTGTATGATCAGCCACGTGATCAGTGCATGATATCCAAGTGATCAGTGCATGATCAATCACGTGATCAGTGTATGATCAGCCACGTGAACAGTGCATGCTCAGTCACGTGATCAGGGCCTGCTGAGCTGCGTGATTACTGTCTGCTCATCTGCTTGACAATTGCCAGCTGAGCTGCATGATTCCTGCCTGTCATCTGCTTGACAATTGCCAGCTGTGCTGCGTAATTCCTGCCTGCTCAGCTGCTTGATTATTGCCAGCTGAGCAGCATGATTCCTCACAGCTGAGTTCCATGATTATTGCCTGCTGACTGTTTGATTCGTGCCTACTCAGCTCTTTGTTTATTGCCTCCAGAGGCACATGATCAGTGTATGATAGCAAACATGATCAGCGCATGATCAGTCACATGATCAGCGCCATTAAGTCACGTGATCAGTACATGATAGTCATGTGATCAGTCCATGCTCAGTCACGGTATCAGTGCATGATCAGCCACGTGATCAGTGCATGATAGCCACGTGATCAGTGCATGATCAGCCACGTGATCAGTGCATGATCAGCCACGTGATCAGTGCATGATAGCCACGTGATCAGTGCATGATCAGTCACGTGATCAGTGCATGATCAGGCACGTGATCAGTGCATGATCAGCCACGTGATCAGTGCATGATAGCCACGTGATCAGTGCATGATCAGTCACGTGATCAGTGCATGATCAGTCACGTGACAGGTACATGGTAGCTACGTGATCAGTGCATGATCAGCCACGTGATCAGTGCATGATAGCCACGTGATCAGTGCATGATCAGTCACGTGATCAGTGCATGATCAGTCACGTGATCAGTGCATGATAGCCACGTGATCAGTGCATGATCAGCCACGTGATCAGTGCATGATCAGCCACGTGATCAGTGCATGATCAGTCACGTGATCAGTGCATGATCAGCCACGTGATCAGTGCATGATCAGTCACGTGATCAGTGCATGATAGCCACGTGATCAGTGCATGATCAGTCACGTGATCAGTGCATGATCAGCCACGTGATCAGTGCATGATCAGTCACGTGATCAGTGCATGATCAGCCACGTGATCAGTGCATGATAGCCACGTGATCAGTGCATGATCAGTCACGTGATCAGTGCATGATCAGTCACGTGATCAGTGCATGATCAGCCACGTGATCAGTGCATGATCAGCCACGTGATCAGTGCATGATCAGCCACGTGATCAGTGCATGATAGCCACGTGATCAGTGCATGATCAGTCACGTGATCAGTGCATGATCAGTCACGTGATCAGTGCATGATCAGCCACGTGATCAGTGCATGATCAGCCACGTGATCAGTGCATGATCAGTCACGTGATCAGTGCATGATCAGTCACGTGATCAGTGCATGATAGCCACGTGATCAGTGCATGATCAGCCACGTGATCAGTGCATGATCAGTCACGTGATCAGTGCATGATCAGCCACGTGATCAGTGCATGATCAGCCACGTGATCAGTGCATGATCAGCCACGTGATCAGTGCATGATCAGTCACGTGATCAGTGCATGATCAGCCACGTGATCAGTGCATGATCAGTCACGTGATCAGTGCATGATCAGCCACGTGATCAGTGCATGATCAGTCACGTGATCAGTGCATGATAGCTACGTGATCAGTGCATGATCAGCCACGTGATCAGTGCATGATAGCCACGTGATCAGTGCATGATAGCCACGTGATCAGTGCATGATCAGTCATGTGATCGTGTGTGATCAGCCACGTGATCAGTGCATGATATCCACGTGATCAGTGCATGATCAGCCACGTGATCAGTGCATGATAGCCACGTGATCAGTGCATGATCAGTCACGTGATCATGTGTGATCAGCCACGTGATCAGTGCATGATCAGCCACGTGATCAGTGCATGATCAATTACGTGATCAGTGCATGATCAGTCACGTGACCAGTACATGGTTGCTACGTGATCAGTTGCATGATCAGCCACGTGATCAGTGCATGATAGCCACGTGATCAGTGCATGATCAGTCACGTGATCAGTGCATGATCAGTCACGTGATCAGTGCATGATCATTTACGTGATCAGTGCATGATCAGTCACGTGACCAGTATATGGTAGCTACGTGATCATTGCATGACAGCCACGTGATCAGTGCATGATAGCCACGTGATCAGTGCATGATCAGTCACGTGATCAGTGTATGATCAGCCACGTGATCAGTGCATGATCACCACGTGATCAGTGCATGATCAGTCACGTGATCAGTGCATGATTGCTACGTGATCAGTGCATGATCAGCCACGTGATCAGTGCATGATAGCCACGTGATCAGTGCATGATCAGTCACGTGATCAGTGCATGATCAGTCACGTGATCAGTGCATGATCAGTCACGTGATCAGTGCATGATCAGTCACGTGATCAGTGCATGATAGCTACGTGATCAGTGCATGATCAGCCACGTGATCAGTGCATGATAGCCACGTGATCAGTGCATGATCAGTCACGTGATCAGTGCATGATCAGCCACGTGATCAGTGCATGATCAGTCACGTGATCAGTGCATGATCAGCCACGTGATCAGTGCATGATCAGTCACGTGATCAGTGCATGATCAGTCACGTGATCAGTGCATGATAGCCACGTGATCAGTGCATGATCAGCCACGTGATCAGTGCATGATAGCCACGTGATCAGTGCATGATCAGTCACGTGATCAGTGCATGATCAGCCACGTGATCAGTGCATGATATCCACGTGATCAGTGCATGATCAGCCACGTGATCAGTGCATGATAGCCACGTGATCAGTGCATGATCAGTCACGTGATCAGTGTGTGATCAGCCACGTGATCAGTGCATGATCAGTCAGTGATCAGTGCATGATCAATTACGTGATCAGTGCATGATCAGTCACGTGATCAGTGCATGGTTGCTACGTGATCAGTGCATGATCAGCCACGTGATCAGTGCATGATAGCCACGTGATCAGTGCATGATCAGTCACGTGATCAGTGCATGATCAGTCACGTGATCAGTGCATGATCAGTCACGTGATCAGTGCATGATCAGTCACGTGATCAGTGCATGGTAGCTACGTGATCAGTGCATGATCAGCCACGTGATCAGTGCATGATAGCCACGTGATCAGTGCATGATCAGTCACGTGATCAGTGCATGATCAGCCACGTGATCAGTGCATGATGCCACGTGATCAGTGCATGATCAGTCACGTGATCAGTGCATGATCAGCCACGTGATCAGTGCATGATCAGCCACGTGATCAGTGCATGATCAGCCACGTGATCAGTGCATGATCAGCCACGTGATCAGTGCATGATAGCCACGTGATCAGTGCATGATCAGTCACGTGATCAGTGCATGATCAGTCACGTGATCAGTGCATGATCAGCCACGTGATCAGTGCATGATCAGTCACGTGATCAGTGCATGATAGCTACGTGATCAGTGCATGATCAGCCACGTGATCAGTGCATGATAGCCACGTGATCAGTGCATGATCAGCCACGTGATCAGTGCATGATCAGTCACGTGATCAGTGCATGATCAGTCACGTGATCAGTGCATGATCAGCCACGTGATCAGTGCATGATCAATTACGTGATCAGTGCATGATCAGTCACGTGATCAGTACATGATAGCTACGTGATCAGTGCATGATCAGTCACGTGATCAGTGCATGATAGCCACGTGATCAGTGCATGATCAGCACGTGATCAGTGCATGATCAGTCACGTGATCAGTGCATGATCAGTCACGTGATCAGTGCATGATCAGTCACGTGATCAGTGCATGATCAGTCATGTGTCAGTGCATGATATCGCCGTGATCAGTGCATGATCAGTCACGTGATCAGTGCATGATCAGCCACGTGATCAGTGCATGATAGCCACGTGATCAGTGCATGATCAGTCACGTGATCAGTGCATGATCAGCCACGTGATCAGTGCATGATCAGCCACGTGATCAGTGCATGATCAATCACGTGATCAGTGCATGATGCCACGTGATCAGTGCATGATATCCAAGTGATCAGTGCATGATCAATCACGTGATCAGTGTATGATCAGCCACGTGAACAGTGCATGCTCAGTCACGTGATCAGGGCCTGCTGAGCTGCGTGATTACTGTCTGCTCATCTGCTTGACAATTGCCAGCTGAGCTGCACGATTCCTGCCTGTCATCTGCTTGACAATTGCCAGCTGTGCTGCGTAATTCCTGCCTGCTCAGCTGCTTGATTATTGCCAGCTGAGCAGCATGATTCCTCACAGCTGAGTTCCATGATTATTGCCTGCTGACTGTTTGATTCGTGCCTACTCAGCTCTTTGTTTATTGCCTCCAGAGGCACATGATCAGTGTATGATAGCAAACATGATCAGCGCATGATCAGTGCCATTAAGTCACGTGATCACTACATGATAGTCATGTGATCAGTCCATGCTCAGTCACGGTATCAGTGCATGATCAGCCACGTGATCAGTGCATGATCTGTCACGTGATCAGTGTATGATCAGTCACGTGATCAGTGCATGGTAGCTACATGATCAGTGCATGATCAGCCACGTGATCAGTGCATGATAGCCACGTGATCAGTGCATGATCAGTCACGTGATCAGTGCATGATCAGTCACGTGATCTGTGCATGATCAGCCACGTGATCAGTGCATGATAGCCACGTGATCAGTGCATGATCAGTCACGTGATCAGTGCATGATCAGTCACGTGATCAGTGCATGATCAGCCACGTGATCAGTGCATGATCAGCCACGTGATCAGTGCATGATCAGCCACGTGATCAGTGCATGATCAGTCACGTGATCAGTGCATGATAGCCACGTGATCAGTGCATGATCAGCCACGTGATCAGTGCATGATAGCCACGTGATCAGTGCATGATCAGTCACGTGATCAGTGCATGATCAGTCACGTGATCAGTGCATGATCAGTCACGTGATCAGTGCATGATCAATTACGTGATCAGTGCATGATCAGTCACGTGATCAGTACATGGTAGCTACGTGATCAGTGCATGATCAGCCACGTGATCAGTGCATGATAGCCACGTGATCAGTGCATGATCAGTCACGTGATCAGTGCATGATCATCCACGTGATCAGTGCATGATCAGTCACGTGATCAGTGCATGATATAGACGTGATCAGTGCATGATCAGTCACGTGATCAGTGCATGATCAGCCACGTGATCAGTGCATGATAGCCACGTGATCAGTGCATGATAGCCACGTGATCAGTGCATGATCAGTCACGTGATCAGTGCATGATCAGCCACGTGATCAGTGCATGATAGCCACGTGATCAGTGCATGATCAGTCACGTGATCAGTGCATGATCAGTCACGTGATCAGTGCATGATCAGCCACGTGATCAGTGCATGATCAGTCACGTGATCAGTGCATGATCAGTCACGTGATCAGTGCATGATCAGTCACGTGATCAGTGCATGATCAGCCACGTGATCAGTGCATGATCAGCCACGTGATCAGTGCATGATCAGTCACGTGATCAGTGCATGATCAGCCACGTGATCAGTGCATGATCAGTCACGTGATCAGTGCATGATCAGCCACGTGATCAGTGCATGATCAGTCATGTGATCAGTGCATGATAGCCCGTGATCAGTGCATGATCAGTCCCGTGATCAGTGCATGATCAGTCACGTGATCAGTGCATGATAGCCACGTGATCAGTGCATGATCAGCCACGTGATCAGTGCATGATAGCCACGTGATCAGTGCATGACAGTTACGTGATCAGTGCATGATCAGTCACGTGATCAGTGCATGATAGCCACGTGATCAGTGCATGATCAGTCACGTGATCAGTGTATGATCAGCCACGTGATCAGTGCATGCTCAGTCACGTGATCAGGGCCTGCTGAGCTGCGTGATTACTGTCTGCTCATCTGCTTGACAATTGCCAGCTGAGCTGCACGATTCCTGCCTGTCATCTGCTTGACAATTGCCACCTGTGCTGCATAATTCCTGCCTGCTCATCTACTTGATTATTGCCAGCTGAGCAGCATGATTTCTCACAGCTGAGTTCCATGATTATAGCCTGCTGACTGATTCCTGCCTACTCAGCTCTTTGTTCATTGCCTGCAGATGCACATGATCAGTGTATGACACCAAACATGATCAGTGCATGATCAGTCACATGATCAGTGCATGATAAGCCACGTGATCAGTGCATGATCAGTCACGTGATCAGTGCATGATCAGCCACGTGATCAGTGCATGATAGCCACGTGATCAGTGCATGATCAGTCACGTGATCAGTGCATGATCAGTCACGTGATCAGTGCATGATCAGCCACGTGATCAGTGCATGATCAGTACGTGATCAGTGCATGATCAGTCACGTGATCAGTGCATGATACCACGTGATCAGTGCATGATCAGCCACGTGATCAGTGCATGATCAGCCACGTGATCAGTGCATGATCAGTTACGTGATCAGTGCATGATCAGCCACGTGATCAGTGCATGGTCAGACACGTGATCAGTGTATGATCAGCCACGTGATCAGTGCATGATATCCACGTGATCAGTGCATGATCAGTCACGTGATCAGTGTATGATCAGCCACGTGAACAGTGCATGCTCAGTCACGTGATCAGGGCCTGCTGAGCTGCGTGATTACTGTCTGCTCATCTGCTTGACAATTGCCAGCTGAGCTGCACGATTCCTGCCTGTCATCTGCTTGACAATTGCCAGCTGTGCTGCGTAATTCCTGCCTGCTCAGCTGCTTGATTATTGCCAGCTGAGCAGCATGATTCCTCACAGCTGAGTTCCATGATTATTGCCTGCTGACTGTTTGATTCGTGCCTACTCAGCTCTTTGTTTATTGCCTCCAGAGGCACATGATCAGTGTATGATAGCAAACATGATCAGCGCATGATCAGAGCCATTAAGTCACGTGATCACTACATGATAGTCATGTGATCAGTCCATGCTCAGTCACGGTATCAGTGCATGATCAGCCACGTGATCAGTGCATGATCAGTCACGTGATCAGTGTATGATCAGTCACGTGATCAGTGCATGGTAGCTACATGATCAGTGCATGATCAGCCACGTGATCAGTGCATGATAGCCACGTGATCAGTGCATGATCAGTCACGTGATCAGTGCATGATCAGTCACGTGATCAGTGCATGATCAGGCACGTGATCAGTGCATGATAGCCACGTGATCAGTGCATGATCAGTCACGTGATCAGTGCATGATCAGTCACGTGATCAGTGCATGATCAGCCACGTGATCAGTGCATGATCAGCCACGTGATCAGTGCATGATCAGCCACGTGATCAGTGCATGATCAGTCACGTGATCAGTGCATGATAGCCACGTGATCAGTGCATGATCAGCCACGTGATCAGTGCATGATAGCCACGTGATCAGTGCATGATCAGTCACGTGATCAGTGCATGATCAGTCACGTGATCAGTGCATGATCAGTCACGTGATCAGTGCATGATCAATTACGTGATCAGTGCATGATCAGTCACGTGATCAGTACATGGTAGCTACGTGATCAGTGCATGATCAGCCACGTGATCAGTGCATGATAGCCACGTGATCAGTGCATGATCAGTCACGTGATCAGTGCATGATCATCCACGTGATCAGTGCATGATCAGTCACGTGATCAGTGCATGATATAGACGTGATCAGTGCATGATCAGTCACGTGATCAGTGCATGATCAGCCACGTGATCAGTGCATGATAGCCACGTGATCAGTGCATGATAGCCACGTGATCAGTGCATGATCAGTCACGTGATCAGTGCATGATCAGCCACGTGATCAGTGCATGATAGCCACGTGATCAGTGCATGATCAGTCACGTGATCAGTGCATGATCAGTCACGTGATCAGTGCATGATCAGCCACGTGATCAGTGCATGATCAGTCACGTGATCAGTGCATGATCAGTCACGTGATCAGTGCATGATCAGTCACGTGATCAGTGCATGATCAGCCACGTGATCAGTGCATGATCAGCCACGTGATCAGTGCATGATCAGTCACGTGATCAGTGCATGATCAGCCACGTGATCAGTGCATGATCAGTCACGTGATCAGTGCATGATCAGCCACGTGATCAGTGCATGTCAGTCATGTGATCAGTGCATGATAGCCCGTGATCAGTGCATGATCAGTCCCGTGATCAGTGCATGATCAGCCACGTGATCAGTGCATGATAGCCACGTGATCAGTGCATGATCAGCCACGTGATCAGTGCATGATCAGCCACGTGATCAGTGCATGACAATTACGTGATCAGTGCATGATCAGTCACGTGATCAGTGCATGATAGCCACGTGATCAGTGCATGATCAGTCACGTGATCAGTGTATGATCAGCCACGTGAACAGTGCATGCTCAGTCACGTGATCAGGGCCTGCTGAGCTGCGTGATTACTGTCTGCTCATCTGCTTGACAATTGCCAGCTGAGCTGCACGATTCCTGCCTGTCATCTGCTTGACAATTGCCACCTGTGCTGCATAATTCCTGCCTGCTCAGCTACTTGATTATTGCCAGCTGAGCAGCATGATTTCTCACAGCTGAGTTCCATGATTATAGCCTGCTGACTGATTCGTGCCTACTCAGCTCTTTGTTCATTGCCTGCAGATGCACATGATCAGTGTATGACACCAAACATGATCAGTGCATGATCAGTCACATGATCAGTGCATGATAAGCCACGTGATCAGTGCATGATCAGTCACGTGATCAGTGCATGATCAGCCACGTGATCAGTGCATGATAGCCACGTGATCAGTGCATGATCAGTCACGTGATCAGTGCATGATCAGTCACGTGATCAGTGCATGATCAGCCACGTGATCAGTGCATGATCAGTACGTGATCAGTGCATGATCAGTCACGTGATCAGTGCATGATAGCCACGTGATCAGTGCATGATCAGCCACGTGATCAGTGCATGATCAGCCACGTGATCAGTGCATGATCAGTTACGTGATCAGTGCATGATCAGCCACGTGATCAGTGCATGGTCAGACACGTGATCAGTGTATGATCAGCCACGTGATCAGTGCATGATATCCACGTGATCAGTGCATGATCAGTCACGTGATCAGTGTATGATCAGCCACGTGAACAGTGCATGCTCAGTCACGTGATCAGGGCCTGCTGAGCTGCGTGATTACTGTCTGCTCATCTGCTTGACAATTGCCAGCTGAGCTGCATGATTCCTGCCTGTCATCTGCTTGACAATTGCCAGCTGTGCTGTGTAATTCCTGCCTGCTCAGCTGCTTGATTATTGCCAGCTGAGCAGCATGATTCCTCACAGCTGAGTTCCATCATTATTGCCTGCTGACTGTTTGATTCGTGCCTACTCAGCTCTTTGTTTATTGCCTCCAGAGGCACATGATCAGTGTATGAAAGTAAACATGATCAGCCCATGATCAGTCACATGATCAGAGCCATTAAGTCACGTGATCAGTACATGATAGTTATGTGATCAGTCCATGCTCAGTCACGGTATCAGTGCATGATCAGCCACGTGATCAGTGCATGATAGCCACGTGATCATTGCCTGATAGCCACATGATCAGTGCATGATCAGCCAGGTGATCAGTACATGATAGCTAAGTAATCAGTTCATGATTAGTAACCTGATCTGTGCATGACCAGGCAGGTGATCAGTGTATGATCAGCCACGTTAACAATGCAATATAGCCACGTGATCAGTGCATGATCAGTAACCTGATGGGTGTATTATCGGTCACGTGACTGGTACATGGTAGCTACATGATCATTGCATGATCAGCCACGTGATTAGTGCATGACAGCCACTTGATCAGGGCATGATCAGTCACGTGACCAGTGCATGATCAGTCACGTGATCAGTGCATGATAGCCACGTGATCAGTGCATGATAGCCACGTGAGCAGTCTATGATCAGCCACGTGATCAGTGCATGGTCAGACACGTGATCAGTGCATGATATCCAAGTGATCAGTGCATGATCAGTCACGTGATCAGTGCATGATATCCAAGTGATCAGTGCATGATCAATCACGTGATAAGTGTATGATCAGCCACGTGATCAGTGCATGGTCAGACACGTGAACAGTGTATGATCAGCCACGTGATCAGTGCATGATAGCCACGTGATCAGTGCATGATCAGACACGAGATCAGTACATGATCAGTCACGTGATCAGTGCATGATCAGCCACGTGATCAGTGCATGACCAGGCACGTGATCAGTGTATACCCAGCCAAGTGATCAGTGCATGATAGCCACGTGATCAGTGCATGATCAGTCACGTGGTCAGTGCATGATCAGTTATGTGATCAGTATATGATCAGCCACGTGATCAGTGCATTATCAGCCACATGATCAGTGCATGATCAATTACGTGATCAGTGCATGATCAGTCATGTGACCAGTACATGGTAGCTACGTGATCATTGCCTGATCAGCCACGTGATCAGTGCATGATCAGTCACGTGATACGTGTGTGATCAGCCACGTGATCCGTGAATGATAGCCACGTGATCAGTGCATGATAGCCACGTGATCAGTGCATGATCAGTCACGTGATCCGTGTGTGATCAGCCACGTGATCAGTGCATGATGAGTCAGGTGATCAGTGCAGGATTAACTACGTGATCAGTGCATGATCAGTCACGTGACCAGTACATGGTTGCTACGTGATCATTGCATGATCAGCCACGTGAGCAGTGCATGATAGCCACGTGATCAGTGCGTGATCAGTCACGTGATCAGTACATGATCAGTCACGTGAACAGTGCATGATCATTTACGTGATCTGTGCATGATCAGTCACGTGAGAATATATGGTAGCTACGTGAACATTGAATGATCAGCCACGTGAGCAGTGCATGATGGCCGCGTGATCACTGCATGATCTGTGACATGATCAGTGTATGTTTATCCACGTGATCAGTGCATGGGCAGTCAGGTGATCAGTGCATGATACAGACGTGATCAGTGCAAGATCAGTCTTGTGATCAGTGTATGATCAACCACGTGATCAGTGCACGATAGCCAGGTAATGAGTGCATGATAGCCAGATGATCAGTGCATTATCAGTCACGTGATCAGTGTATGATCAGCCAAGTAATCAGTGCATGATTGTCAGCTCATCAGTGCATGATCAGTCACGTGATCAGTGCATGGTCAGTCACGTGATCAGTCCATGATCAGTCACGTGATCAGTGCATGATAGCCACGTGAACAGTGCATGATCAGTCACGTGTTCAGTGCATGATCAGTCATGTAATCTGTGCATGAGCAGGCACGTGATCAGTGTATGATAGCCACGTGATCAGTGCATGATATCCAAGTGATCAGTGCATGATCAATCAGGTGATCAGTGTATGATCAGCCACGTGAACAGTGCATGCTCAGTCACGTGATCAGGGCCTGCTGAGCTGCGTGATTACTGTCTGCTCATCTGCTTGACAATTGCCAGCTGAGCTACACGATTCCTGCCTGTCATCTGCTTGACAATTGCCAGCTGTGCTGCGTAATTCCTGCCTGCTCAGCTGCTTGATTATTGCCAGCTGAGCAGCATGATTCCTCACAGCTGAGTTCCATGATTGTTGCCTGCTGACTGTTTGATTCGTGCCTACTCAGCTCTTTGTTATTGCCTCCAGAGGCACATGATCAGTGTATGATAGCAAACATGATCAGCGCATGATCAGTCACATGATCAGCGCCATTAAGTCACGTGATCACTACATGATAGTCATGTGATCAGTCCATGCACAGTCATGGTATCAGTGCATGATCAGCCACGTGATCAGTGCATGATCTGTCACATGATTAGTGTATGATCATCCACGTGATCAGTGCATGGGCAGTCATGTGATCAGTGCATGATTAGACGTGATCAGTGCATTTTCAGTGTCGTGGTCAGTGCATGATAGCCACGTGATCAGTGCATGATCAGTCACCTGATGGGTGTATGATCATTCAGGTGACCGTTACATGGTAGCCATATGATCAGTGTATGATCAGCCATGTGATAAGTGCATGATAGCCACGTGATCAGTGCATGATCAGCCACATGATCAGTGCATGATCAATTACGTTATCAGTGCATGATCAGTCACGTGACCAGTACATGGTAGCTGCGTGATCAGTGTATGACCAGCCAAGTGATCAGTGCATGATAGCCACCTGATGTGTGCATGATCAGTTACGTGAACAGAATATGATCAGCCACGTGATCAGTGCATGAGTGCCACGTGATCAGTGCATAATCAGTCACGTGACAGGTGTGTGATAAGCCACATGAACAGTGCATGTTCAGCTACGTGATCAGTGCATGATCAGTCACGTGATCAGTGCATGATCAGCAACATGATCAGTGAATGATCAATTACGTCATCAGTGCATGATCAGTCACGTGACCAGTACATGGTATCTATGTGATCATTGCATGATCAGCCAAGTTCGCAGTGCATGATAGCCACGTGATCAGTGCATGATCAGTCACGTGATCAGTGCATGATTATTCACGTGTTCACTGCATGATCAACCACGTGATCAGTGCATGATCAATTACGTGATCAGTGCATGATCAGTCACGTGACCAGTACATGGTAGCTATGTGATCATTGCATGATCAGCCACGGGATCAGTGCATGATAGCCACGTTATCAGTGCATGATCAGTCATGTGATACGTGTGTGATCAGCCACGTGATCAGTGCATGATATCCACGTGATCAGTGAATGATAGCCACGTGATTAGTGCATGATAGCCACGTGATCAGTGCATGATCAGTCACGTGACACGTGTGTGATCAGCCACATAATCAGTGCATGATGAGTCAGATGATCAGTGCAGGATTAATTACGTGATCAGTGCATGATCAGTCACGTGACCAGTACATGGTTGTTACGTGATCATTGCATGATCAGCCACGTGAGCAGTGCATGATAGCCACGTGATCAGTGCATGATCAGTCACGTGATCAGTACCTGATCAGTCAACTGAACAGTGCATGATCATTTACGTGATCTGAGGATGATGAGTCACGTGACCAGTATATGGTAGCTACGTGAACATTGCATGACCAGCCAGGTGAGAAGTGCATGATAGCCACGTGATGTGTGCATGATCAGTTACGTGAGCAGAGTATGATCAGCCACGTGATCAGTGCATGAGTGCCACGAGATCAGTGCATGATCAGTCACGTGACAGGTGTGTGGTAAGCCACGTGAACAGTGCATGTTCAGACACGTGAGCAGTGCATGGTCACACACGTGAACAGTGTATGATCAAACAGGTGATCAGTGCATGATATCCACGTGATTTGTGCATGATGAGTCTCGTGAACAGTGCATGATCAGTCACGTAATCAGTGCATGATCAGCCACGGGATCAGTGCATGATCAGTCACGTGACCAGTATATGGTAACTACGTGATCATTGCATGATCAGCCATGTGATCTGTGCATAATAGCCACGTGATCACTGCATGATAGCCACGTGATCAGTGCATGATCAGTCACGTGATCAGTGCATGATCAGTCACGTGATCAGTGCATGATCAGCCACATGACCAGTGCATGATCAATTACGTGATCAGTGCATGATCAGTCACGTGACCAGTACATGGTAGCTACGTGATCATTGCATGATCAGTCACGTAAGCAGTGCATGATATCCACGTGATCAGTGCATGATCAGCAACGTGATCAGTGCATAATCAGTCACGTGATCAGTGCATGGTCAGTCACGTGATCAGTGCATGATCATTCACGTGATCAGTGCATGTGGAGTCATGTAGTCAATGCATGATATCGCCTTATTCAGTGCACGATCAGTCCCGTGATGAGTGTATGATCAGCCAAGTGATCAGTGCAAGATAGCTACGTGATCAGTGCATGATCAGTCACATGATCAGTGCATGATAGCCACGTGAGCAGTGCATACAATTACGTGATCAGTGCATGCGCAATCACGTGATCAGTGCATGAGTGCCACGTGATCAGTGCATGATATCCAAGTGATCAATGCTTGATCAATCACGTGATCAGTGTATGATCAGCCAGGTGAACAGTGCATGCTCAGTCACGTGATCAGGGCCTGCTGAGCTGCGTGATTCCTGTCTGCTCATCTGCTTGACAATTGCCAGCTGAGCTGCACGATTCCTGCCTGTCATCTGCTTGACAATTGCCAGCTGTGCTGCGTAATTCCTGCCTGCTCAGCTGCTTGATTATTGCCAGCTGAGCAGCATGATTCCTCACAGCTGAGTTCCATGATTATTGCCTGCTGACTGTTTCATTCGTGCCTACTCAGCTCTTTGTTTATTGCCTCCAGAGGCACATGATCAGTGTATGATAGCAAACATGATCAGCGCATGATCAGAGCCATTAAGTCACGTGATCACTACATGATAGTCATGTGATCAGTCCATGCTCAGTCACGGTATCAGTGCATGATCAGCCACGTGATCAGTGCATGATCCGTCACCTGATGGGTGTATGATCAGTCACCTGACCGGTACATGGTAGCTACATTATCATTGCATGATCAGCCACGTGAGTCGTGCATGATAGCCACGTGATCAGTGCATGATCAGTCACGTGTTCAGTGCATGATCAGTCATGTAATCTGTGCATGAGCAGGCACGTGATCAGTGTATGATAGCCACGTGATCAGTGCATGATCAGTCACGTGATCAGTGCTTGATCAGTCACGTGATCAGTGGATGGTCAGCCAAGTGATCAGTGCATGTTCAGCCACATGATCAATGCATGATCAATTGCGTGATCAGTGCATGATCAGTCACGTGACCAGTATATTTTAGCTAGGTGATCATTGCATGATCAGCCACATGAGCCGTGCATGATAGCCACGAGATCAGTGCATGATCAGTCACGTGATCAGTGCATGATCACTCACGTGAACAGTGCATGATAAGTCACCTGATCAGTGCATGATCAATTACGTGATCAGTGCATGATCACTCACGTGACCAGTACATGGTAGCTACGTGATCATTGCATGAACAGCCGCGTGAGCAGTGCATGATAGCCACGTGATCACTGCATGATCTGTCACATGATCAGTGTATGTTCATCCGGGTGATCAGTGCATGGGCAGTCATGTGATCAGTGCATGATATAGACGTGATCAGTGCATGATCAGTCTCGTGATCAGTGTATGATCAACCACGTGATCAGTGCACGATAGCCAGGTAATGAGTGCATGATAGCCAGATGATCAGTGCATTATCAGTCACGTGATCAGTGTATAATCAGCCAAGTAATCAGGGCATGATAGCCAACTGATCATTGGATGATCCGTCACGTGATCAGTGCATGGTCAGTCACGTGATCATTGCATGATCAGCCACGTGAATAGTGCATGATCAATTACATGATCAGTGCATAATCAGTCACGTGAACAGTGCATGATCAGTCACGTGATCAGTGTATGATCAGCCACGTGATCAGTGCATGATCAGCCAAATGATCAGTGCATGATCAATTACGTGATCAGTGCATTATCAGCCACGTGATCAGTGCATGGTCAGTCACGTGATCAGTGCATGATCATCCACGTGATCAGTGCATGTGGAGTCATGTAGACAATGCATGATAGCGCCGTGATCAGTGCACGATCAGTCCCGTGATGAGTGTATGATCAATCAAGTGATCAGTGCAAGATAGCTACGTGATCAGTGCATTATCAGCCACGTCATCAGTGCATGATAGCCACGTGAGCAGTGCATACAATTACGTGATCAGTGCATGCGCAATCACGTGATCAGTGCATGAGAGCCACGTGATCAATGCATGATTATTCACGTGATAGGTGTGTGATCAGCCACGTGAACAGTGCATGCTCAGTCACTTGATAAGGGCCTGCTGAGCTGCGTGATTACTCTCTGCTCATCTGCTTGACAATTGCCAGCTGAGCTGCACGATTCCTGCCTGTCATCTCCTTGACAATTGCCACCTGTGCTGCATAATTCCTGCCTGCTCATCTACTTGATTATTGCCAGGTGAGCAACATGATTTCTCAAAGCTGAGTTTCATGATTATAGCCTGCTGACTGATTCCTGCCTACTCAGCTCTTTGTTCATTGCCTGCAGATGCACATGATCAGTGTGTGACACCAAACATGATCAGCACATGATCAGTCACATGATCAATGCATGATAAGCCAGGTGATCGGTGCATGATCAATTACATGATCATTGCATGATCAGCCACGTGAGCAGTGCATGATAGCCACGTGATCAGTGCATGATCAGTCACATGATCAGTGCATGATCAGTCACGTGTTCAGTGCATGATCAGCCACGTGATCAGTGCATGATAAAGTACGTCTTCAGTGCATGATCACTCACGGGACCAGTACATGGTACCTACATTATCATTGCATAATCAGCCACGTGATCAGTGCATGATCAGTTACGTGATCAGTGCATGATCAGTTACGTGATCAGTGCATGATCAGCCACGTGATCAGTGCATGGTCAGACACGTGAACAGTGTATGATCAGCCACGTGATCTGTGCATGATATCCAAGTGATCAGTGCATGATCAATCAGGTGATCAGTGTATGATCAGCCAGGTGAACAGTGCATGCTCAGTCACGTGATCAGGGCCTGCTGAGCTGCGTGATTCCTGTCTGCTCATCTGCTTGACAATTGCCAGCTGAGCTGCATGATTCCTGCCTGTCATCTGCTTGACAATTGCCAGCTGTGCTGTGTAATTCCTGCCTGCTCAGCTCCTTGATTATTGCCAGCTGAGCAGCATGATTCCTCACAGCTGAGTTCCATCATTTTTGCCTGCTGACTGTTTTATTCGTGCCTACTCAGCTCTTTGTTTATTGCCTCCAGAGGCACATGATCAGTGTATGAAAGTAAACATGATCAGCCCATGATCAGTCACATGATCAGAGCCATTAAGTCACGTGATCAGTACATGATAGTTATGTGATCAGTCCATGCTCAGTCACGGTATCAGTGCATGATCAGCCACGTGATCAGTGCATGATAGCCACGTGATCATTGCCTGATAGCCACATGATCATGTGCATGATCAGCCAGGTGATCAGTACATGATAGCTAAGTAATCAGTTCATGATTAGTAACCTGATCTGTGCATGACCAGGCAGGTGATCAGTGTATGATCAGCCACGTTAACAATGCAATATAGCCACGTGATCAGTGCATGATCAGTAACCTGATGGGTGTATTATCGGTCACGTGACTGGTACATGGTAGCTACATGATCATTGCATGATCAGCCACGTGATTAGTGCATGACAGCCACTTGATCAGGGCATGATCAGTCACGTGACCAGTGCATGATCAGTCACGTGATCAGTGCATGATAGCCACGTGATCAGTGCATGATAGCCACGTGAGCAGTCTATGATCAGCCACGTGATCAGTGCATGGTCAGACACGTGATCAGTGCATGATATCCAAGTGATCAGTGCATGATCAGTCACGTGATCAGTGCATGATATCCAAGTGATCAGTGCATGATCAATCACGTGATAAGTGTATGATCAGCCACGTGATCAGTGCATGGTCAGACACGTGAACAGTGTATGATCAGCCACGTGATCAGTGCATGATAGCCACGTGATCAGTGCATGATCAGACACGAGATCAGTACATGATCAGTCACGTGATCAGTGCATGATCAGCCACGTGATCAGTGCATGACCAGGCACGTGATCAGTGTATACCCAGCCAAGTGATCAGTGCATGATAGCCACGTGATCAGTGCATGATCAGTCACGTGGTCAGTGCATGATCAGTTATGTGATCAGTATATGATCAGCCACGTGATCAGTGCATTATCAGCCACATGATCAGTGCATGATCAATTACGTGATCAGTGCATGATCAGTCATGTGACCAGTACATGGTAGCTACGTGATCATTGCCTGATCAGCCACGTGATCAGTGCATGATAGCCACGTGATCAGTGCATGATAGCCACGTGATCAGTGCATGATCAGTCATGTGATACGTGTGTGATCAGCCACGTGATCAGTGCATGATAGCCACGTGATCAGTGCATGACAGCCACGTGATCAGTGCATGGGAGCCACGTGATCAGTGCATGATCAGTCACGTGATACATGTGTGATCAGCCACGTGATCAGTGCATGATGAGCCACGTGATCAGTGCAGGATCAATTACGTGATCAGTGCATGATCAGTCAGGTGACCAGTACATGGTTGCTACGTGATCGTTGCGTGATCAGCCACGTGAGCAGAGCATGATAGCCACGTGATCAGTGCATGATCAGTCACGTGATCAGTACGTGATCAGTCACGTGAACAGTGCATGATCATTTACGTGATCTTTGCATGATCAGTCACGTGACCAGTATATGGTAGCTATGTGATCATTCCATGACGAGCCAGATGAGCAGTGCATGATAGTCACGTGATGTGTGCATGATGAGTTACATGAGCAGAGTATGATCAGCCACGTGATCAGTGCATGATAACCACGTGATCAGTGCGTGATCAGTCACGTGATCAGTACATGGTTGCTACGTGATCATTTCATGATCAGCCACGTGAGCAGTGCATGATAGCCACGTGATCAGTGCGTGATCAGTCACGTGATCAGTACATGGTCAGTCACGTGAACAGTGCATGATCATTTACGTTATCTGTGCATGATCAGTCACGTGACCAGTATATGGTAGCTATGTGAACATTGCTAGACCAGCCAGGTGAGAAGTGCATGATAGCCACCTGATGTGTGCATGATCAGTTACGTGAGCAGAATATGATCAGCCACGTGATCAGTGCATGATTATTCACGTGTTCACTGCATGATCAACCACGTGATCAGTGCATGATCAATCACGTGATCAGTGCATGATCAGTCACGTGACCAGTACATGGTAGCTATGTGATCATTGCATGATCAGCCACGGGATCAGTGCATGATAGCCACGTTATCAGTGCATGATCAGTCATGTGATAGTGTGTGATCAGCCACGTGATCAGTGCATGATATCCACGTGATCAGTGAATGATAGCCACGTGATTAGTGCATGATAGCCACGTGATCAGTGCATGATCAGTCACGTGACACGTGTGTGATCAGCCACATAATCAGTGCATGATGAGTCAGATGATCAGTGCAGGATTAATTACGTGATCAGTGCATGATCAGTCACGTGACCAGTACATGGTTGTTACGTGATCATTGCATGATCAGCCACGTGAGCAGTGCATGATAGCCACGTGATCAGTGCATGATCAGTCACGTGATCAGTACATGATCAGTCAACTGAACAGTGCATGATCATTTACGTGATCTGAGGATGATGAGTCACGTGACCAGTATATGGTAGCTACGTGAACATTGCATGACCAGCCAGGTGAGAAGTGCATGATAGCCACGTGATGTGTGCATGATCAGTTACGTGAGCAGAGTATGATCAGCCACGTGATCAGTGCATGAGTGCCACGAGATCAGTGCATGATCAGTCACGTGACAGGTGTGTGGTAAGCCACGTGAACAGTGCATGTTCAGACACGTGAGCAGTGCATGGTCACACACGTGAACAGTGTATGATCAAACAGGTGATCAGTGCATGATATCCACGTGATTTGTGCATGATGAGTCTCGTGAACAGTGCATGATCAGTCACGTAATCAGTGCATGATCAGCCACGGGATCAGTGCATGATCAGTCACGTGACCAGTATATGGTAACTACGTGATCATTGCATGATCAGCCATGTGATCTGTGCATAATAGCCACGTGATCACTGCATGATAGCCACGTGATCAGTGCATGATCAGTCACGTGATCAGTGCATGATCAGTCACGTGATCAGTGCATGATCAGCCACATGACCAGTGCATGATCAATTACGTGATCAGTGCATGATCAGTCACGTGACCAGTGCATGGTAGCTACGTGATCATTGCATGATCAGTCACGTAAGCAGTGCATGATATCCACGTGATCAGTGCATGATCAGCAACGTGATCAGTGCATAATCAGTCACGTGATCAGTGCATGGTCAGTCACGTGATCAGTGCATGATCATTCACGTGATCAGTGCATGTGAGTCATGTAGTCAATGCATGATATCGCCTTATTCAGTGCACGATCAGTCCCGTGATGAGTGTATGATCAGCCAAGTTATCATTGCAAGATAGCTACGTGATCAGTGCATGATCAGTCACATGATCAGTGCATGATCAGCCACGTGATCAGTGCATGATCAGTTACGTGATCAGTGCATGGTCAGTCACGTGATCAGTGCATGAGTGCCACGTGATCAGTGCATGATATCCAAGTGATCAATGCTTGATCAATCACGTGATCAGTGTATGATCAGCCAGGTGAACAGTGCATGCTCAGTCACGTGATCAGGGCCTGCTGAGCTGCGTGATTCCTGTCTGCTCATCTGCTTGACAATTGCCAGCTGAGCTGCACGATTCCTGCCTGTCATCTGCTTGACAATTGCCAGCTGTGCTGCGTAATTCCTGCCTGCTCAGCTGCTTGATTATTGCCAGCTGAGCAGCATGATTCCTCACAGCTGAGTTCCATGATTGGTGCCTGCTGACTGTTTCATTCGTGCCTACTCAGCTCTTTGTTTATTGCCTCCAGAGGCACATGATCAGTGTATGATAGCAAACATGATCAGCGCATGATCAGAGCCATTAAGTCACGTGATCACTACATGATAGTCATGTGATCAGTCCATGCTCAGTCACGGTATCAGTGCATGATCAGCCACGTGATCAGTGCATGATCCGTCACCTGATGGGTGTATGATCAGTCACCTGACCGGTACATGGTAGCTACATTATCATTGCATGATCAGCCACGTGAGTCGTGCATGATAGCCACGTGATCAGTGCATGATCAGTCACGTGTTCAGTGCATGATCAGTCATGTAATCTGTGCATGAGCAGGCACGTGATCAGTGTATGATAGCCACGTGATCAGTGCATGATCAGTCACGTGATCAGTGCTTGATCAGTCACGTGATCAGTGGATGATCAGCCACGTGATCAGTGCATGTTCAGCCACATGATCAATGCATGATCAATTACGTGATCAGTGCATGATCAGTCACGTGACCAGTATATTTTAGCTAGGTGATCATTGCATGATCAGCCACATGAGCCGTGCATGATAGCCACGAGATCAGTGCATGATCAGTCACGTGATCAGTGCATGATCACTCACGTGAACAGTGCATGATAAGTCACCTGATCAGTGCATGATCAATTACGTGATCAGTGCATGATCACTCACGTGACCAGTACATGGTAGCTACGTGATCATTGCATGAACAGCCGCAAGAGCAGTGCATGATAGCCACGTGATCACTGCATGAACTGTCACATGATCAGTGTATGATCATCCGGGTGATCAGTGCATGGGCAGTCATGTGATCAGTGCATGATATAGACGTGATCAGTGCATGATCAGTCTCGTGATCAGTGTATGATCAACCACGTGATCAGTGCACGATAGCCAGGTAATGAGTGCATGATAGCCAGATGATCAGTGCATTATCAGTCACGTGATCAGTGTATAATCAGCCAAGTAATCAGGGCATGATAGCCAACTGATCATTGGATGATCCGTCACGTGATCAGTGCATGGTCAGTCACGTGATCATTGCATGATCAGCCACGTGAATAGTGCATGATCAATTACATGATCAGTGCATAATCAGTCACGTGAACAGTGCATGATCAGTCACGTGATCAGTGTATGATCAGCCACGTGATCAGTGCATGATCAGCCAAATGATCAGTGCATGATCAATTACGTGATCAGTGCATTATCAGCCACGTGATCAGTGCATGGTCAGTCACGTGATCAGTGCATGATCATCCACGTGATCAGTGCATGTGGAGTCATGTAGACAATGCATGATAGCGCCGTGATCAGTGCACGATCAGTCCCGTGATGAGTGTATGATCAATCAAGTGATCAGTGCAAGATAGCTACGTGATCAGTGCATTATCAGCCACGTCATCAGTGCATGATAGCCACGTGAGCAGTGCATACAATTACGTGATCAGTGCATGCGCAATCACGTGATCAGTGCATGAGAGCCACGTGATCAATGCATGATTATTCACGTGATAGGTGTGTGATCAGCCACGTGAACAGTGCATGCTCAGTCACTTGATAAGGGCCTGCTGAGCTGCGTGATTACTCTCTGCTCATCTGCTTGACAATTGCCAGCTGAGCTGCACGATTCCTGCCTGTCATCTCCTTGACAATTGCCACCTGTGCTGCATAATTCCTGCCTGCTCATCTACTTGATTATTGCCAGGTGAGCAACATGATTTCTCAAAGCTGAGTTTCATGATTATAGCCTGCTGACTGATTCCTGCCTACTCAGCTCTTTGTTCATTGCCTGCAGATGCACATGATCAGTGTGTGACACCAAACATGATCAGCACATGATCAGTCACATGATCAATGCATGATAAGCCAGGTGATCAGTGCATGATCAATTACATGATCATTGCATGATCAGCCACGTGAGCAGTGCATGATAGCCACGTGATCAGTGCATGATCAGTCACATGATCAGTGCATGATCAGTCACGTGTTCAGTGCATGATCAGCCACGTGATCAGTGCATGATAAAGTACGTCTTCAGTGCATGATCACTCAGGGGACCAGTACATGGTACCTACATTATCATTGCATAATCAGCCACGTGATCAGTGCATGATCTATTACGTGATCAGTTCATGATCAGTTACGTGAGCAGTGTATGATCAGCCATGTGATCAGTGCATGGTCAGACACGTGAACAGTGTATGATCAGCCACGTGATCTGTGCATGATATCCAAGTGATCAGTGCATGATCAATCAGGTGATCAGTGTATGATCAGCCAGGTGAACAGTGCATGCTCAGTCACGTGATCAGGGCCTGCTGAGCTGCGTGATTCCTGTCTGCTCATCTGCTTGACAATTGCCAGCTGAGCTGCATGATTCCTGCCTGTCATCTGCTTGACAATTGCCAGCTGTGCTGTGTAATTCCTGCCTGCTCAGCTCCTTGATTATTGCCAGCTGAGCAGCATGATTCCTCACAGCTGAGTTCCATCATTTTTGCCTGCTGACTGTTTTATTCGTGCCTACTCAGCTCTTTGTTTATTGCCTCCAGAGGCACATGATCAGTGTATGAAAGTAAACATGATCAGCCCATGATCAGTCACATGATCAGAGCCATTAAGTCACGTGATCAGTACATGATAGTTATGTGATCAGTCCATGCTCAGTCACGGTATCAGTGCATGATCAGCCACGTGATCAGTGCATGATAGCCACGTGATCATTGCCTGATAGCCACATGATCATGTGCATGATCAGCCAGGTGATCAGTACATGATAGCTAAGTAATCAGTTCATGATTAGTAACCTGATCTGTGCATGACCAGGCAGGTGATCAGTGTATGATCAGCCACGTTAACAATGCAATATAGCCACGTGATCAGTGCATGATCAGTAACCTGATGGGTGTATTATCGGTCACGTGACTGGTACATGGTAGCTACATGATCATTGCATGATCAGCCACGTGATTAGTGCATGACAGCCACTTGATCAGGGCATGATCAGTCACGTGACCAGTGCATGATCAGTCACGTGATCAGTGCATGATAGCCACGTGATCAGTGCATGATAGCCACGTGAGCAGTCTATGATCAGCCACGTGATCAGTGCATGGTCAGACACGTGAACAGTGTATGATTAGCGACGTGATCAGTGCATGATATCCAAGTGATCAGTGCATGATCAATCACGTGATAAGTGTATGATCAGCCACGTGATCAGTGCATGGTCAGACATGTGAACAGTGTATGATCAGCCACGTGATCAGTGCATGATAGCCACGTGATCAGTGCTTGATCAGACACGAGATCAGTACATGATCAGTCACGTGATCAGTGCATGATCAGCCACGTGATCAGTGCATGACCAGGCACGTGATCAGTGTATACCCAGCCAAGTGATCAGTGCATGATAGCCACGTGATCAGTGCATGATCAGTCACGTGGTCAGTGCATGATCAGTTATGTGATCAGTATATGATCAGCCACGTGATCAGTGCATTATCAGCCACATGATCAGTGCATGATCAATTACGTGATCAGTGCATGATCAGTCACGTGACCAGTACATGGTAGCTACGTGATCATTGCCTGATCAGCCACGTGATCAGTGCATGATAGCCACGTGATCAGTGCATGATAGCCACGTGATCAGTGCATGATCAGTCATGTGATACGTGTGTGATCAGCCACGTGATCAGTGCATGATATCCACGTGATCAGTGCATGACAGCCACGTGATCAGTGCATGGGAGCCACGTGATCAGTGCATGATCAGTCACGTGATACATGTGTGATCAGCCACGTGATCAGTGCATGATGAGCCACGTGATCAGTGCAGGATCAATTACGTGATCAGTGCATGATCAGTCAGGTGACCAGTACATGGTTGCTACGTGATCGTTGCGTGATCAGCCACGTGAGCAGAGCATGATAGCCACGTGATCAGTGCATGATCAGTCACGTGATCAGTACGTGATCAGTCACGTGAACAGTGCATGATCATTTACGTGATCTTTGCATGATCAGTCACGTGACCAGTATATGGTAGCTATGTGATCATTCCATGACGAGCCAGATGAGCAGTGCATGATAGTCACGTGATGTGTGCATGATGAGTTACAAGAGCAGAGTATGATCAGCCACGTGATCAGTGCATGATAGCCACGTGATCAGTGCGTGATCAGTCACGTGATCAGTACATGGTTGCTACGTGATCATTTCATGATCAGCCACGTGAGCAGTGCATGATAGCCACGTGATCAGTGCGTGATCAGTCACGTGATCAGTACATGGTCAGTCACGTGAACAGTGCATGATCATTTACGTTATCTGTGCATGATCAGTCACGTGACCAGTATATGGTAGCTATGTGAACATTGCTAGACCAGCCAGGTGAGAAGTGCATGATAGCCACCTGATGTGTGCATGATCAGTTACGTGAGCAGAATATGATCAGCCACGTGATCAGTGCATGAGTGCCACGTGATCAGTGCATGATCAGTCACGTGACAGGTGTGTGATAAGCCACGTGAACAGTGCATGTTCAGCCACGTGATCAGTGCATGATATCCACGTGATCAGTGCATGATCAGTTACGTGAACAGTGTATGATCAGCCACGTGAGCAGTGCATGGTCAGACACGTGAACAGTGTATGATCAAACACGTGATCAGTGCATGATATCCACGTGATCAGTGCATGATCAGTCACGTGATCAGTGTATGATCAGTCACGTGATCAGTGCATGATCACCCACATGACCACTGCATGATCAATTACATGATCAGTGCATGATCAGTCACGTGACCAGTACATGGTAACTACGTGATCATTGCATGATCAGCCTCATGAGCAGTGCATGATAGCCACGTGATCAGTGCATGATCAGCCACGTGATCAGTGCATAATCAGTCACGTGATCAGTGCATGTTCAGTCACGTGATCAGTGCATGATCATCCACGTGATCAGTGCATGTGGAGTCATGTAGTCAATGCATGATAGCGCCGTAATCAGTGCACGATCAGTCCCGTGATGAGTGTATGATCAGCCAAGTGATCAGTGCAAGATAGCTACGTGATCAGTGCATGATCAGTCACATGATCAGTGTATGATAGCCACGTGAGCAGTGCATACAATTTCGTGATCAGTGCATGCGCAATCACGAGATCAGTGCATGAGAGCCACGTGATCAGTGCATGATCATTCACGTGATAGGTGTGTGATCAGCAACGTGAACAGTGCACGCTCAGTCACGTGATCAGGGCCTGCTGAGCTGCGTGATTACTGTCTGCTCATCTGTTTGACAATTGCCAGCTAAGCTGTACGATTCCTGCCTGTCATCTCCTTGACTATTGCCACCTGTGCTGCATAATTCCTGCCTGCTCATCTACTTGATTATTTCCAGCTGAGCAGCATGATTTCTCAGAGCTGAGTTCCATGATTGTAGCCTGCTGACTGATTCCTGCCTACTCAGCTCTTTTTTCATTGCCTCCAGATGCACATGATCAGTGTGTGACACCAAACATGATCAGCACATGATCAGTCACATGATGAATGCATGATAAGCCAGGTGATCAGAGCATGATCAATTACGTGATCAGTGCATGATCAGTCATGTGACCAGTACATGGTAGCTGCGTGATCACTGCATGATCAGCCACTTGAGCAGTGAATGATAGCCACATGATCAGTGCATGATCAGTCACGTGATCAGTGCATGATCAGTCACGTGTTCAGTGCATGATCAGCCACGTGATCAGTGCATGATCAATTACGTGATCAGTGCATGATCAGTTACGTGAGCAGTGTATGATCAGCCACGTGATCAGTGCATGATCAATTACGTGATCAGTGCATGGTCAGACACGTGAACAGTGTATGATTAGCCACGTGATCAGTGCATGATATCCAAGTGATCAATGCTTGATCAATTACGTGATCAGTGTATGATCAGCCAGGTGAACAGTGCATGCTCAGTCACGTGACCAGGGCCTGCTGAGCTGCGTGATTACTGTCTGCTCATCTGCTTGACAATTGCCAGCTGAGCTGCATGATTCCTGCCTGTCATCTGCTTGACAATTGCCAGCTGTGCTGTGTAATTCCTGCCTGCTCAGCTGCTTGATTATTGCCAGCTGAGCAGCATGATTCCTCACAGCTGAGTTCCATGATTATTGCCTGCTGACTGTTTCAGTCATGCCTACTCAGCTCTTTGTTTATTGCCTCCAGAGGCACATGATCAGTGTATGAAAGCAAACATGCTCAGCGCATGATCAGTCACATGGTCAGCGCCATTAAGTCACGTGATCACTACATGATAGTCATGTGATCAGTCCATGCTCAGTCACGGTATCAGTGCATGATCAGCCACGTGATCAGTGCATGATAGCCACGTGATCATTGCATGATAGCCACGTGATCAGTGTATGATCAGCCAGGTGATCAGTGAATGATTGCTACGTGATCAGTTCATGATTAGTCACGTGATCTGTGCATGACCAAACAGGTGATCAGTGTATGATCAGCCACATGATCAGTGCATGATAGCCACGTGATCAGTGCATTATCAGTCCCCTGATGGGTGTATGATCAGTTACGTGACCGGTACATGGTAGCTACATGATCATTGCATGATCAGCCCCGTGAGTAGTGCATGATAGCCACGTGATCAGTGCATGATCAGTCATGTAATCTGTGCATGACCAGGCACGTGATCAGTTCCTGACCACCTGACCGCGCATGCAGTGATCACCTGGCTGGTCGTTCACTGATCACGTGTTTATCATACGGTGATCACGTGACTGAGAGGCGCTGATCACGTGACTGTGCCGTCAGTGATCACGTGGCTGAGCAGGCACTGATATCGTGACTGAGCATGCACTGATCATGTGCCGGGAGCCGGGGAGGCATTCCACTCTGGACAAAGGTCATGAGGAAGGAGGCTCGGCATACGCAAATGCGGGATCGAGCCTCAGGAGTCCACCCGGATATTCTCGAGCATCTCCCCCCAAAAAAAACCGGAGTCTGCCTACTGTATTGCTTTGTGCTCTCACCTCTGATTTCACTGGGGGCTGTCCCCCACCACCATCTCGCTCTCTCTGTCAAAGAGGTAACTTACAGCTCCAATTCATAAAGTTCCTTGTCATTCTTCCCTTTAACTTCCAGCTGAGTCTCCATCTGGAGCGCGGAACCCACCACGCTTCCTAATTATGCCTGGGCTGCTAAGACCCACTCGAGAAGGTGTCTAGGCTGAGGCACCTTTCGCCATTCGAGAGGGCGCCTGCGGCCTACGTAAGTGGTGCAAACTTCTTGTCTTGAAGTTTGATTGGTCTTCCGCGTAAATCAAGCTCCTCAGTCTCTTTTCTCCACCGAAGTTTCCTACTGAGCTCTCCTCATACTATTATTCTTGACATCTCTGATTAGCATATGAATAGTCGCCTAGGCCATCTCTCCTTCGAATACCCTGGATCAGTTGGGGCTTGTCCCCGGCAGGTGGCGACCGAACAGGGACCTCAGGAGGCAATACTCAAAGAGCTGAGCAGACACGAACCACGCAATCAGCAGGCAATAAGCATGGAGCTCAGCAGTGACGAATCATGCTGCTCAACTGCCAATAATCAAGCACGTGACCAGGCAGGAATCACGCAGCTCAGCTGGCAATTGTCAAGCAGATGAGCCGACAGGAATCACACAGCTCAGCTGGCAATTGTCATGCAGATGAGCCGGCAGGAATCACGCAGCTCAGCAGGCCTTGATCACGTGACTCTGCAGGCACTGATCACGTGGCTGATCAAGTCCAGATCACGTGACTGAGCAGGCAATGATCACGTGGCTATCATGCACTGATGACGTGACTGTGCATGCACTGATGACGTGGCTGATCGGGCACTGATCACATGGCTCATCATGCACTGATCACGTGTTTCTCAGGCAATGATCAGTGACTGACAGGCGCTGATCATGGGACTGTGCACGCACTGATCACGTGGCTATCATGCACTGATCACGTGACTGCGCATGCACTGATGACGTGGCTGTTCGGGCACTGATCACGGGTTTATCAGGCAGTGATCAGTGACTGACAGGCGCTGATCAGGGGACTGTGCACGCACTGATCAGGTGGCTGATCAGGAACTGACCACCTGACCGCGCATGCAGTGATCACCTGGCTGGTCGTTCACTGATCACGTGTTTATCATACGGTGATCACGTGACTGAGAGGCGCTGATCACGTGACTGTGCCGTCAGTGATCACGTGGCTGAGCAGGCACTGATATCGTGACTGAGCATGCACTGATCATGTGCCGGGAGCCGGGGAGGCATTCCACTCTGGACAAAGGTCATGAGGAAGGAGGCTCGGCATACGCAAATGCGGGATCGAGCCTCAGGAATCCACCTGGATATTCTCGAGCATCTCGCCCCCAAAAACACCGGAGTCTGCCTACTGTATTGCTTTGTGCTCTCACCTCTGATTTCACTGGGGGCTGTCCCCCACCACCATCTCGCTCTCTCTGTCAAAGAGGTAACTTACAGCTCCAATTCATAAAGTTCCTTGTCATTCTTCCCTTTAACTTCCAGCTGAGTCTCCATCTGGAGCGCGGAACCCACCACGCTTCCTAATTATGCCTGGGCTGCTAAGACCCACTCGAGAAGGTGTCTAGGGTGAGGCCCCTTTCGCCATTCGAGAGGGCGCCTGCGGCCTACGTAAGTGGTGCAAACTTCTTGTCTTGAAGTTTGATTGGTCTTCCGCGTAAACCAAGCTCCTCAGTCTCCTTTCTCCACCGAATTTTCCTACTGAGCTCTCCTCATACTATTATTCTTGACATCTCTGATTAGCATATAAATAGTCGCCTAGGCCATCTCTCCTTCGAATACCCTGGATCAGTTGGGGCTGGTCCCCGGCAGGTGGCGACCGAACAGGGACCTCAGGAGGCAATACTCAAAGAGCTGAGCAGACACGAACCACGCAATCAGCAGGCAATAAGCATGGAGCTCAGCAGTGACGAATCATGCTGCTCAACTGGCAATAATCAAGCACTTGACCAGGCAGGAATCACGCAGCCCAGCTGGCAATTGTCAAGCAGATGAGCCGACAGGAATCACGCAGCTCAGATGGCAATTGTCATGCAGATGAGCCGGCAGGAATCACACAGCTCAGCAGGCCCTGATCACGTGACTCTGCAGGCACTGATCACGTGGCTGATCAAGTCCAGATCACGTGACTGAGCAGGCACTGATCACGTGGCTATCATGCACTGATGACGTGACTGTGCATGCACTGATGACGTGGCTGATCGGGCACTGATCACACGGCTCATCATGCACTGATCACGTGTTTATCAGGCAATGATCAGTGACTGACAGGCGCTGATCATGGGACTGTGCACGCACTGATCACGTGGCTCTCATGCACTGATCACGTGACTGCGCATGCACTGATGACGTGGCTGTTCGGGCACTGATCACCGGTTTATCAGGCAGTGATCAGTGACTGACAGGCGCTGATCAGGGGACTGTACACGCACTGATCAGGTGGCTTATCAGGAACTGACCACCTGACCTCGCATGCAGTGATCATCTGGCTGGTCGTTCACTGATCACGTGTTCATCATACGGTGATCACGTGACTGAGAGGCGCTGATCACGTGACTGTGCCCTCAGTGATCACGTGGCTGAGCAGGCACTGATCACGTGGCTATCATGCACTGATGACGTGACTGCCCATGCACTGATGACGTGGCTGATCGGGCACTGATCACATGGCTCATCATGCACTGATCACGTGTTTCTCAGGCAATGATCAGTGACTGACAGGCGCTGATCATGGGACTGTGCACGCACTGATCACGTGGCTATCATGCACTGATGACGTGACTGCGCATGCACTGATGACGTGGCTGTTCGGGCACTGATCACGGGTTTATCAGGCAGTGATCAGTGACTGACAGGCGCTGATCAGGGGACTGTGCACGCACTGATCAGGTGGCTGATCAGGAACTGACCACCTGACCGCGCATGCAGTGATCACCTGGCTGGTCGTTCACTGATCACGTGTTCATCATACGGTGATCACGTGACTGAGAGGCGCTGATCACGTGACTGTGCCGTCAGTGATCACGTGGCTGAGCAGGCACTGATATCGTGACTGAGCATGCACTGATCATGTGTCGGGAGCCGGGGAGGCATTCCACTCTGGACAAAGGTCATGAGGAAGGAGGCTCGGCATACGCAAATGCGGGATCGAGCCTCAGGAGTCCACCCGGATATTCTCGTGCATCTCCCCCCCAAAAACACCGGAGTCTGCCTACTGTATTGCTTTGTGCTCTCACCTCTGATTTCACTGGGGGCTGTCCCCCACCACCATCTCGCTCTCTCTGTCAAAGAGGTAACTTACAGCTCCAATTCATAAAGTTCCTTGTCATTCTTCCCTTTAACTTCCAGCTGAGTCTCCATCTGGAGCGCGGAACCCACCACGCTTCCTAATTATGCCTGGGCTGCTAAGACCCACTCGAGAAGGTGTCTAGGGTGAGGCCCCTTTCGCCATTCGAGAGGGCGCCTGCGGCCTACGTAAGTGGTGCAAACTTCTTGTCTTGAAGTTTGATTGGTCTTCGCGTAAACCAAGGTACTCAGTCTCCTTTCTCCACCGAATTTTCCTACTGAGCTCTCCTCATACTATTATTCTTGACATCTCTGATTAGCACATAAATAGTCGCCTAGGCCATCTCTCCTTCGAATACCCTGGATCAGTTGGGGCTGGTCCCCGACAGGTGGCGACCGAACAGGGACCTCAGGAGGCAATACTCAAAGAGCTGAGCAGACACGAACCACGCAATCAGCAGGCAATAAGGATGGAGCTCAGCAGTGACGAATCATGCTGCTCAACTGGCAATAATCAAGCACGTGACCAGGCAGGAATCACGCAGCTCAGCTGGCAATTGTCAAGCAGATGAGGCGACAGGAATCACGCAGCTCAGATGGCAATTGTCATGCAGATGAGCCGGCAGGAATCACGCAGCTCAGCAGGCGCTGATCACGTGACTCTGCAGGCACTGATAACGTGGCTGATCAAGTCCAGATCACGTGACTGAGCAGGCACTGATCACGTGGCTCTCATGCACTGATCACGTGACTGCGCATGCACTGATGACGTGGTTGTTCGGGCACTGATCACGGGTTTATCAGGCAGTGATCAGTGACTGACAGGCGTTGATCAGGGGACTGTGCACGCACTGATCAGGTGGCTATCATGCACTGATCACGTGACTGCGCATGCACTGATGACGTGGCTGATCGGGCACCGATCACATGGCTCATCATGCACTGATCACGTGTTTCTCAGGCAATGATCAGTGACTGACAGGCGCTGATCATGGGACTGTGCACGCACTGATCACGTGGCTATCATGCACTGATCACGTGACTGCGCATGCACTGATGACGTGGCTGTTCGGGCACTGATCACGGGTTTATCAGGCAGTGATCAGTGACTGACAGGCGCTGATCAGGGGACTGTGCACGCACTGATCAGGTGGCTGATCAGGAACTGACCACCTGACCGCGCATGCAGTGATCACCTGGCTGGTCGTTCACTGATCACGTGTTCATCATACGGTGATCACGTGACTGAGAGGCGCTGATCACGTGACTGATCATGCACTGATCACGTGGCTATTATGCAGTGATCACGTGGCTCTCATGCACAGATCACATGGCTGATCATGCAATGATCACGTAGCTACCATATACTGGTCACGTGACTGATCATTCACTGATCACGTGGCTGATGATGCACTGATCACGTGACTGATCATGCACTGTTCACGATACTCATCATGCACTGATCACGTGGATATCATGCACTGATCACGTGTTTGATCATACACTGTTCACGTGTCTGACCATGCACTGCTCACGTGGCTGATCATACACTGTTCACGTAACTGATCATGCACTGATCACATGGATATCATGCACTGATCACGTGGCTGAACATGCACTGTTCACGTGGCTTACCACACACCTGTCACGTGATTGATCATGCACTGATCACGTGGCACTCATGCACTGATCACGTGGCTGATCATACTCTGCTCACATAACTGATCATGCACACATCACGTGGCTATCATGCACTTCTCACCTGGCTGGTCATGCAATGTTCACGTAGCTACCATATACTGGTCACGTGACTCATCATGCTCAGATCACGTGGCTGATCATGCACTGATCACATGAATAATCATGCACTGATCACGTGACTGATCATGCACTGATCACGTGGCTATCATGCACTGCTAACTTGGCTGATCATGCAATGATCACGCAGCTACCATGTACTGGTCACTTGACTGATCATGCACTGGTGACGTAATTGATCATGCACTGATCACGTGGCTGATCATGCACTGATCATGTGACTGATCATGCACTGATCACGTGGCTGATCATGCACTGATCACGTGGCTATCATGCACTTATCACATGGCTGGTCATACACTGATCATATAGCTACCATGTACCGGTCACCTGAATGATCATACACCCATCAGGAGACTGATCATGCACTGATCACGTGGCTATCATGCACTGACCACGAGACTGAAAATGCACTGATCACGTCTAATCATGCACTGATCACATGACTGCCCATGCACTGATCACGTGGATGATCATAAACTAATCATGTGACAGATCATGCACTGATCACGTGGCTGATCATGCACTGATACCGTGACTGAGCATGGACTGATCACATGACTATCATGTAGTGATCACGTGACTTAATGGCACTGATCATGTGACTGATCATGCGCTGATCATGTTTGCTATCATACACTGATCATGTGCCTCTAAGGCAATAAACAAAGAGCTGAGTAGGCACGAATCGTACAGTCAGCAGGCAATAATCATGGAACTCAGCTGTGAGGAATCATGCTGCTCAGCTGGCAATAATCAAGCAGCTGAGCAGGCAGGAATTACACAGCATAGCTGGCAATTGTCAAGCAGATGACAGGCAGGAATCGTGCAGCTCAGCTGGAAATTGTCAAGCTGATGAGCAGACAGTAATCACGCAGCTCAGCAGGCCCTGATCACGTGACTGAGCGTGCACTGTTCACGTGGCCCATCATACACTTATCACGTGATTGATCATGCACTGATCACTTGGATATCATGCACTGATCACGTGGCTGATCATACACTGTTCACGTGTCTGACCATGCACTGATCACGTGGCTGATCATACGCTGCTCACGTAACTGATCATGCACTGATCACGTGGCTATCATGCACTGATCACGTGACTGATCATGCACTGATCACGTGACTGACCATGCACTAATCACGTGACTGATCATGCACTCATGAGCTGGCAATCATGCACTGATTACTTGGCTGATCATACACTGATCACGTGACTGATAATGCACTGATCATCTGGCTATCGTGCACTCATTACCTGGCTATCGTGCACTGATCACGTGGTTGATCATACACTGATCACGAGACTGATCTTGCACTGATCACGTCTGTATCATGCACTGATCACCTGACTGCCCATGCACTGATCACGTGGATAAACATACACTGATCATGTCACAGATCATGCAGTGATCACGCGGCTATCATGCACTGCTCACGTGGCTGATCATGCAATGATCACGTAGCTACCATGTACTGGTCACGTGAGTGATCATGCACTGATCACGTAATTGATCATACACTGATCAGGTGACTTATCATGCACTGTTCACGAGACTGATCATGCACTGATCACGTGGATATCATGCACTGATCACGTGTTTGATCATACACTGTTCACGTGTCTGACCATGCACTGCTCACGTGGCTGATCATACACTGTTCACGTAACAGATCATGCACTGATCACGTGGATATCATGCACTGATCACGTGGCTGAACATGCACTGTTCACGTGGCTTATCACACACCTGTCACGTGACTGATCATGCACTGATCACGTGGCACTCATGCACTGATCACGTGGCTGATCATATTCTGCTCACGTAACTGATCATGCACACATCAGGTGGCTATAATGCACTTCTCACCTGGCTGGTTATGCAATGTTCACATAGCTACCATATACTGGTCACGTGACTGATCATGCAGAGATCACGTAAATGATCATGCACTGTTCACGTGACTGATCATGAACTGATCACGTGACTGATCACGCACTGATCACGTGGCTATCATGCACTGCTCACGTGGCTGATCATGCAATGATCACGTAGCAACCATGTACTGGTCACGTGACTGATCATGCACTGATCACGTAATTAATCCTGCACTGATCACCTGACTCATCATGCACTGATCACGTGGCTGATCACACACGTATCACGTGACTGATCATGCACTGATCACGTGGCTATCATGCACTGATCACGTGGCTATCATGCACTGATCATGTGGCTGATCATGCAATGATCACGTAGCTACCATGTACTGGTCACGTGACTGATCTTGCACTGATCATGTGGCTGATCATGCCCTGATCACGTGACTGAACATGCACTGATCAAGTGGCTATCATGCACTGATCACTTGGCTGGTCATACACTGATCACGCAGCTACCATGTACTGGTCCCGTGACTGATCATGCACTGATGACGTAATTGATCATGCACTGATCATGTGGCTGATCATGCACTGATCACTTTCTGATCATGCACTGATCACGTGACTGATCATGCACTGATCACGTGGCTATCATGCACTGATCACCCACGTGATCAGTGCCTGCTCAGTCACGTGATCTGGACTTGATCAGCCACGTGATCAGTGCCTGCAGAGTCACGTGATCAGGGCCTGCTGAGCTGCGTGATTCCTGCCGGCTCATCTGCATGACAATTGCCATCTGAGCTGCGTGATTCCTGTCGGCTCATCTGCTTGACATTTGCCAGCTGAGCTGCGTGATTCCTGCCTGGTCACGTGCTTGATTATTGCCAGTTGAGCAGCATGATTCGTCACTGCTGAGCTCCATGCTTATTGCCTGCTGATTGCGTGGTTCGTGTCTGCTCAGCTCTTTGAGTATTGCCTCCTGAGGTCCCTGTTCGGTCGCCACCTGCCGGGGACCAGCCCCAACTGATCCAGGGTATTCGAAGGAGAGATGGCCTAGGCGACTATTTATATGCTAATCAGAGATGTCAAGAATAATAGTATGAGGAGAGCTCAGTAGGAAAATTCGGTGGAGAAAAGAGACTGAGGAGCTTGGTTTACGCGGAAGACCAATCAAACTTCAAGACAAGAAGTTTGCACCACTTACGTAGGCCGCAGGCGCCCTCTCGAATGGCGAAAGGTGCCTCACCCTAGACACCTTCTCGAGTGGGTCTTAGCAGCCCAGGCATAATTAGGAAGCGTGGTGGGTTCCGCGCTCCAGATGAGGACTCAGCTGGAAGTTAAAGGGAAGAATGACAAGGAACTTTATGAATTGGAGCTGTAAGTTACCTCTTTGACAGAGAGAGCGAGATGGTGGTGGGGGACAGCCCCCAGTGAAATCAGAGGTGAAAGCACAAAGCAATACAGTAGGCAGACTCCGGTTTTTTTGGGGGGGAGATGCTCGAGAATATCCGGGTGGACTCCTGAGGCTCGATCCCGCATTTGCGTATGCCGAGCCTCCTTCCTCCTGACCTTTGTCCAGAGTGGAATGCCTCCCCGGCTCCCGGCACATGATCAGTGCCTGCTCAGCCACGTGATCACTGAGGGCACAGTCACGTGATCAGCGCCTCTCAGTCACGTGATCACCGTATGATGAACACGTGATCAGTGAACGACCAGCCAGATGATCACTGCATGCGAGGTCAGGTGGTCAGTTCCTGATAAGCCACCTGATCAGTGCGTGCACAGTCCCCTGATCAGCGCCTGTCAGTCACTGATCACTGCCTGATAAACCCGTGATCAGTGCCCGAACAGCCACGTCATCAGTGCATGCGCAGTCACGTGATCAGTGCATGAGAGCCATGTGATCAGTGCGTGCACAGTCCCATGATCAGCGCCTGTCAGTCACTGATCATTGCCTGATAAACACGTGATCAGTGCATGATGAGCCGTGTGATCAGTGCCCGATCAGCCACGTCATCAGTGCATGCACAGTCACGTCATCAGTGCATGATAGCCACGTGATCAGTGCCTGCTCAGTCACGTGATCTGGACTTGATCAGCCACGTGATCAGTGCCTGCAGAGTCACGTGATCAGGGCCTGCTGAGCTGTGTGATTCCTGCCGGCTCATCTGCATGACAATTGCCATCTGAGCTGCGTGATTCCTGTCGGCTCATCTGCTTGACAATTGCCAGCTGGGCTGCGTGATTCCTGCCTGGTCACGTGCTTGATTATTGCCAGTTGAGCAGCATGATTCGTCACTGCTGAGCTCCATGCTTATTGCCTGCTGATTGCGTGGTTCGTGTCTGCTCAGCTCTTTGTGTATTGCCTCCTGAGGTCCCTGTTCGGTCGCCACCTGCCGGGGACCAGCCCCAACTGATCCAGGGTATTTGAAGGAGAGATGGCCTAGGCGACTACTTATATGCTAATCAGAGATGTCAAGAATAATAGTATGAGGAGAGCTCAGTAGGAAAATTCGGTGGAGAAAGGAGACTGAGGAGCTTGGTTTACGCGGAAGACCAATCAAACTTCAAGACAAGAAGTTTGCACCACTTACGTAGGCCGCAGGCGCCCTCTCGAATGGCGAAAGGGGCCTCACCCTAGACACCTTCTCGAGTGGGTCTTAGCAGCCCAGGCATAATTAGGAAGCGTGGTGGGTTCCGCGCTCCAGATGGAGACTCAGCTGGAAGTTAAAGGGAAGAATGACAAGGAACTTTATGAATTGGAGCTGTAAGTTACCTCTTTGACAGAGAGAGCGAGATGGTGGTGGGGGACAGCCCCCAGTGAAATCAGAGGTGAGAGCACAAAGCAATACAGTAGGCAGACTCCGGTGTTTTTGGGGGGAGATGCTCGAGAATATCCAGGTGGACTCCTGAGGCTCGATCCCGCATTTGCGTATGCCGAGCCTCCTTCCTCATGACCTTTGTCCAGAGTGGAATGCCTCCCCGGCTCCCGGCACATGATCAGTGCATGCTCAGTCACGATATCAGTGCCTGCTCAGCCACGTGATCACCGACGGCACAGTCACGTGATCAGCGCCTCTCAGTCACGTGATCACCGTATGATAAACACGTGATCAGTGAACGACCAGCCAGGTGATCACTGCATGCGCGGTCAGGTGGTCAGTTCCTGATCAGACACCTGATCAGTGCGTGCACAGTCCCCTGATCAGCGCCTGTCAGTCACTGATCACTGCCTGATAAACCCGTGATCAGTGCCCGAACAGCCACGTCATCAGTGCATGCGCAGTCACGTGATCAGTGCATGATAGCCACGTGATCAGTGCGTGCACAGTCCCATGATCAGCGCCTGTCAGTCACTGATCATTGCCTGAGAAACACGTGATCAGTGCATGATGAGCCATGTGATCAGTGCCCGATCAGCCACGTCATCAGTGCATGCGCAGTCACATCATCAGTGCATGATAGCCACGTGATCAGTGCCTGCTCAGTCACGTGATCTGGACTTGATCAGCCACGTGATCAGTGCCTGCAGAGTCACGTGATCAAGGCCTGCTGAGCTGCGTGATTCTTGCCGGCTCATCTGCATGACAATTGCCAGCTGAGCTGCGTGATTCCTGTCGGCTCATCTGCTTGACAATTGCCAGCTGAGCTGCGTGATTCCTGCCTGGTCACGTGCTTGATTATTGCCAGTTGAGCAGCATGATTCGTCACTGCTGAGCTCCATGCTTATTGCCTGCTGATTGCGTGGTTCGTGTCTGCTCAGCTCTTTGAGTATTGCCTCCTGAGGTCCCTGTTCGGTCGCCACCTGCCGGGGACAAGCCCCAACTGATCCAGGGTATTCGAAGGAGAGATGGCCTAGGCGACTATTTATATGCTAATCAGAGATGTCAAGAATAATAGTATGAGGAGAGCTCAGTAGGAAAATTCGGTGGAGAAAAGAGACTGAGGAGCTTGGTTTACGCGGAAGACCAATCAAACTTCAAGACAAGAAGTTTGCACCACTTACGTAGGCCGCAGGCGCCCTCTCGAATGGCGAAAGGTGCCTCACCCTAGACACCTTCTCGAGTGGGTCTTAGCAGCCCAGGCATAATTAGGAAGCATGGTGGGTTCCTCGCTCCAGATGGAGACTCAGCTGGAAGTTAAAGGGAAGAATGACAAGGAACTTTATGAATTGGAGCTGTAAGTTACCTCTTTGACAGAGAGAGCGAGATGGTGGTGGGGGACAGCCCCCAGTGAAATCAGAGGTGAGAGCACAAAGCAATACATTAGGCAGACTCCGGTTTTTTTGGGGGGGAGATGCTCGAGAATATCCGGGTGGACTCCTGAGGCTCGATCCCGCATTTGCGTATGCCGAGCCTCCTTCCTCATGACCTTTGTCCAGAGTGGAATGCCTCCCCGGCTCCCGGCACATGATCAGTGCATGCTCAGTCACGATATCAGTGCCTGCTCAGCCACGTGATCACTGACGGCACAGTCACGTGATCAGCGCCTCTCAGTCACGTGATCACCGTATGATAAACACGTGATCAGTGAACGACCAGCCAGTTGATCACTGCATGCACGGTCAGGTGGTCAGTTCCTGATCAGCCACCTGATCAGTGCGTGCACAGTCCCCTGATCAGCGCCTGTCAGTCACTGATCACTGCCTGATAAACCCGTGATCAGTGCCCGAACAGCCACGTCATCATTGCATGCGCAGTCACGTGATCAGTGCATGATAGCCACGTGATCAGTGCGTGCACAGTCCCATGATCAGCGCCTGTCAGGCACTGATCATTGCCTGATAAACACGAGATCAGTGCATGATGAGCCATGTGATCAGTGCCCGATCAGCCACGTCATCAGTGCATGCGCAGTCACGTGATCAGTGCATGATAGCCACGTGATCAGTGCGTGCACAGTCCCATGATCAGCGCCTGTCAGTCACTGATCATTGCCTGATAAACACGAGATCAGTGCATGATGAGCCATGTGATCAGTGCCCGATCAGCCACGTCATCAGTGCATGCGCAGTCTCGTCATCAGTGCATGATAGCCACGTGATCAGTGCCTGCTCAGTCACGTGATCTGTACTTGATCAGCCACGTGATCAGTGCCTGCAGAGTCACGTGATCAGGGCCTGCTGAGCTGCGTGATTCCTGCCGGCTCATCTGCATGACAATTGCCATCTGAGCTGCGTGATTCCTGTCGGCTCATCTGCTTGACAATTGCCAGCTGAGCTGCGTGATTCCTGCCTGGTCACGTGCTTGATTATTGCCAGTTGAGCAGCATGATTCGTCACTGCTGAGCTCCATGCTTATTGCCTGCTGATTGCGTGGTTCGTGTCTGCTCAGCTCTTTGAGAATTGCCTCCTGAGGTCCCTGTTCGGTCGCCACCTGCCGGGGACCAGCCCCAACTGATCCAGGGTATTCGAAGGAGAGATGGCCTAGGCGACTATTTATGTGCTAATCAGAGATGTCAAGAATAATAGTATGAGGAGAGCTCAGTAGGAAAATTCGGTGGAGAAAAGAGACTGAGGAGCTTGGTTTACGCGGAAGACCAATCAAACTTCAAGACAAGAAGTTTGCACCACTTACGTAGGCCGCAGGCGCCCTCTCGAATGGCGAAAGGTGCCTCACCCTAGACACCTTCTCGAGTGGGTCTTAGCAGCCCAGGCATAATTAGGAAGCGTGGTGGGTTCCGCGCTCCAGATGGAGACTCAGCTCGAAGTTAAAGGGAAGAATGACAAGGAACTTTATGAATTGGAGCTGTAAGTTACGTCTTTGACAGAGAGAGCGGGATGGTGGTGGGGGACAGCCCCCAGTGAAATCAGAGGTGAGAGCACAAAGCAATACAGTAGGCAGACTCCGGTTTTTTTTGGGGGGAGATGCTCGAGAATATCCGGGTGGACTCCTGAGGCTCGATCCCGCATTTGCGTATGCCGAGCCTCCTTCCTCATGACCTTTGTCCAGAGTGGAATGCCTCCCCGGCTCCCGGCACATGATCAGTGCATGCTCAGTCACGATACCAGTGCCTGCTCAGCCACGTGATCACTGACGGCACAGTCACGTGATCAGCGCCTCTCAGTCACGTGATCACCGTATGATAAACACGTGATCAGTGAACGACCAGCCAGGTGATCACTGCATGCGCGGTCAGGTGGTCAGTTCCTGATCAGCCACCTGATCAGTGCGTGCACAGTCCCCTGATCAGCGCCTGTCAGTCACTGATCACTGCCTGAGAAACCCGTGATCAGTGCCCGAACAGCCACGTCATCAGTGCATGCGCAGTCACGTCATCAGTGCATGATAGCCACGTGATCAGTGCGTGCACAGTCCCATGATCAGCGCCTGTCAGTCACTGATCATTGCCTGATAAACACGAGATCAGTGCATGATGAGCCATGTGATCAGTGCCCGATCAGCCACGTCATCAGTGCATGCGCAGTCTCGTCATCAGTGCATGATAGCCACGTGATCAGTGCCTGCTCAGTCACGTGATCTGTACTTGATCAGCCACGTGATCAGTGCCTGCAGAGTCACGTGATCAGGGCCTGCTGAGCTGCGTGATTCCTGCCGGCTCATCTGCATGACAATTGCCATCTGAGCTGCGTGATTCCTGTCGGCTCATCTGCTTGACAATTGCCAGCTGAGCTGCGTGATTCCTGCCTGGTCACGTGCTTGGTTATTGCCAGTTGAGCAGCATGATTCGTCACTGCTGAGCTCCATGCTTATTGCCTGCTGATTGCGTGGTTCGTGTCTGCTCAGCTCTTTGAGTATTGCCTCCTGAGGTCCCTGTTCGGTCGCCACCTGCCGGGGACCAGCCCCAACTGATCCAGGGTATTCGAAGGAGAGATGGCCTAGGCGACTATTTATTTGCTAATCAGAGATGTCAAGAATAATAGTATGAGGAGAGCTCAGTAGGAAAATTCGGTGGAGAAAAGAGACTGAGGAGCTTGGTTTACGCGGAAGACCAATCAAACTTCAAGACAAGAAGTTTGCACCACTTACGTAGGCCGCAGGCGCCCTCTCGAATGGTGAAAGGTGCCTCACCCTAGACACCTTCTCGAGTGGGTCTTAGCAGCCCAGGCATAATTAGGAAGCGTGGTGGGTTCCGCGCTCCAGATGGAGACGCAGCTGGAAGTTAAAGGGAAGAATGACAAGGAACTTTATGAATTGGAGCTGTAAGTTACCTCTTTGACAGAGAGAGCGAGATGGTGGTGGGGGACAGCCCCCAGTGAAATCAGAGGTGAGAGCACAAAGCAATACAGTAGGCAGACTCCGGTTTTTTTGGGGGAGATGCTCGAGAATATCCGGGTGGACTCCTGAGGCTCGATCCCGCATTTGTGTATGCCGAGCCTCCTTCCTCATGACCTTTGTCCAGAGTGGAATGCCTCCCCGGCTCCCGGCACATGATCAGTGCCTGCTCAGCCACGTGATCACTGACGGCACAGTCACGTGATCAGCGCCTCTCAGTCACGTGATCACCGTATGATAAACACGTGATCAGTGAACGACCAGCCAGGTGATCACTGCATGCGCGGTCAGGTGGTCAGTTCCTGATCAGCCACCTGATCAGTGCGTGCACAGTCCCCTGATCAGCGCCTGTCAGTCACTGATCACTGCCTGATAAACCCGTGATCAGTGCCCGAAGAGCCACTTCATCAGTGCATGCGCAGTCACGTTATCAGTGCATGATAGCCACGTGATCAGTGCGTTCACAGTCCCATGATCAGCGCCTGTCAGTCACTGATCATTGCCTGATAAACACGTGATCAGTGCATGATGAGCCATGTGATCAGTGCCCGATCAGCCACGTCATCAGTGCATGCGCAGTCACGTCATCAGTGCATGATAGCCACGTGATCAGTGCCTGCTCAGTCACGTGATCTGGACTTGATCAGCCACGTGATCAGTGCCTGCAGAGTCACGTGATCAGGGCCTGCTGAGCTGCGTGATTCCTGCCGGCTCATCTGCATGACAATTGCCATCTGAGCTGCGTGATTCCTGTCGGCTCATCTGCTTGACAATTGCCAGCTGAGCTGCGTGATTCCTGCCTGGTCACGTGCTTGATTATTGCCAGTTGAGCAGCATGATTCGTCACTGCTGAGCTCCATGCTTATTGCCTGCTGATTGCGTGGTTCGTGTCTGCTCAGCTCTTTGAGTATTGCCTCCTGAGGTCCCTGTTCGGTCGCCACCTGCCGGGGACCAGCCCCAACTGATCCAGGGTATTCGAAGGAGAGATGGCCTAGGCGTCTATTTATATGCTAATCAGAGATGTCAAGAATAATAGTATGAGGAGAGCTCAGTAGGAAAATTCGGTGGAGAAAAGAGACTGAGTAGCTTGGTTTACGCGGAAGACCAATCAAACTTCAAGACAAGAAGTTTGCACCACTTACGTAGGCCGCAGGCGCCCTCTCGAATGGCGAAAGGTGCCTCACCCTAGACACCTTCTCGAGTGGGTCTTAGCAGCCCAGGCATAATTAGGAAGCGTGGTGGGTTCCGCGCTCCAGATGGAGACTCAGCTGGAAGTTAAAGGGAAGAATGACAAGGAACTTTATGAATTGGAGCTGTAAGTTACCTCTTTGACAGAGAGAGCGAGATGGTGGTGGGGGACAGCCCCCAGTGAAATCAGAGGTGAGAGCACAAAGCAATACATTAGGCAGACTCCGGTTTTTTGGGGGGAGATGCTCGAGAATATCCGGGTGGACTCCTGAGGCTCGATCCCGCATTTGCGTATGCCGAGCCTCCTTCCTCATGACCTTTGTCCAGAGTGGAATGCCTCCCCGGCTCCCGGCACATGATCAGTGCATGCTCAGTCACGATATCAGTGCCTGCTCAGCCACGTGAACACTGACGGCACAGTCACGTGATCAGCGCCTCTCAGTCACGTGATCACCGTATGATAAACACGTGATCAGTGAACGACCAGCCAGGTGATCACTGCATGCGCGGTCAGGTGGTCAGTTCCTGATCAGCCACCTGATCAGTGCGTGCACAGTCCCCTGATCAGCGCCTGTCAGTCACTGATCACTGCCTGATAAACCCGTGATCAGTGCCCGAACAGCCACGTCATCAGTGCATGCGCAGTCACGTGATCAGTGCATGATAGCCACGTGATCAGTGCGTGCACAGTCCCATGATCAGCGCCTGTCAGTCACTGATCATTGCCTGATAAACACGTGATCAGTGCATGATGAGCCATGTGATCAGTGCCCGATCAGCCACGTCATCAGTGCATGCGCAGTCTCGTCATCAGTGCATGATAGCCACGTGATCAGTGCCTGCTCAGTCACGTGATCTGGACTTGATCAGCCAGGTGATCAGTGCCTGCAGATTCACGTGATCAGGGCCTGCTGAGCTGCGTGATTCCTGCCGGCTCATCTGCATGACAATTGCCAGCTGAGCTGCGTGATTCCTGTCGGCTCATCTGCTTGACAATTGCCAGCAGAGCTGCGTGATTCCTGCCTGGTCACGTGCTTGATTATTGCCAGTTGAGCAGCATGATTCGTCACTGCTGAGCTCCATGCTTATTGCCTGCTGATTGCGTGGTTCGTGTCTGCTCAGCTCTTTGAGTATTGCCTCCTGAGGTCCCTGTTCGGTCGCCACCTGCCGGGGACCAGCCCCAACTGATCCAGGGTATTCGAAGGAGAGATGGCCTAGGCGACTATTTATTTGCTAATCAGAGATGTCAAGAATAATAGTATGAGGAGAGCTCAGTAGGAAAATTCGGTGGAGAAAAGAGACTGAGGAGCTTGGTTTACGCGGAAGACCAATCAAACTTCAAGACAAGAAGTTTGCACCACTTACGTAGGCCGCAGGCGCCCTCTCGAATGGTGAAAGGTGCCTCACCCTAGACACCTTCTCGAGTGGGTCTTAGCAGCCCAGGCATAATTAGGAAGCGTGGTGGGTTCCGCGCTCCAGATGGAGACTCAGCTGGAAGTTAAAGGGAAGAATGACAAGGAACTTTATGAATTGGAGCTGTAAGTTACCTCTTTGACAGAGAGAGCGAGATGGTGGTGGGGGACAGCCCCCAGTGAAATCAGAGGTGAGAGCACAAAGCAATACAGTAGGCAGACTCCGGTTTTTTTGGGGGAGATGCTCGAGAATATCCGGGTGGACTCCTGAGGCTCGATCCCGCATTTGTGTATGCCGAGCCTCCTTCCTCATGACCTTTGTCCAGAGTGGAATGCCTCCCCGGCTCCCGGCACATGATCAGTGCATGCTCAGTCACGATATCAGTGCCTGCTCAGCCACGTGATCACTGACGGCACAGTCACGTGATCAGCGCCTCTCAGTCACGTGATCACCGTATGATAAACACGTGATCAGTGAACGACCAGCCAGGTGATCACTGCATGCGCGGTCAGGTGCTCAGTTCCTGATCAGCCACCTGATCAGTGCGTGCACAGTCCCCTGATCAGCGCCTGTCAGTCACTGATCACTGCCTGATAAACCCGTGATCAGTGCCCGAACAGCCACGTCATCAGTGCATGCGCAGTCACGTGATCAGTGCATGATAGCCACGTGATCAGTGCGTGCACAGTCCCATGATCAGCGCCTGTCAGTCACTGATCATTGCCTGATAAACACGTGATCAGTGCATGATGAGCCATGTGATCAGTGCCCGATCAGCCACGTCATCAGTGCATGCGCAGTCACGTGATCAGTGCATGATAGCCACGTGATCAGTGCGTGCACAGTCCCATGATCAGCGCCTGTCAGTCACTGATCATTGCCTGATAAACACGTGATCAGTGCATGATGAGCCATGTGATCAGTGCCCGATCAGCCACGTCATCAGTGCATGCGCAGTCACGTCATCAGTGCATGATAGCCACGTGATCAGTGCCTGCTCAGTCACGTGATCTGGACTTGATCAGCCACGTGATCAGTGCCTGCAGAGTCACGTGATCAGGGCCTGCTGAGCTGCGTGATTCCTGCCGGCTCATCTGCATGACAATTGCCATCTGAGCTGCGTGATTCCTGTCGGCTCATCTGCTTGACAATTGCCAGCTGAGCTGCGTGATTCCTGCCTGGTCACGTGCTTGATTATTGCCAGTTGAGCAGCATGATTCGTCACTGCTGAGCTCCATGCTTATTGCCTGCTGATTGCGTGGTTCGTGTCTGCTCAGCTCTTTGAGTATTGCCTCCTGAGGTCCCTGTTCGGTCGCCACCTGCCGGGGACCAGCCCCAACTGATCCAGGGTATTCGAAGGAGAGATGGCCTAGGCGTCTATTTATATGCTAATCAGAGATGTCAAGAATAATAGTATGAGGAGAGCTCAGTAGGAAAATTCGGTGGAGAAAAGAGACTGAGTAGCTTGGTTTACGCGGAAGACCAATCAAACTTCAAGACAAGAAGTTTGCACCACTTACGTAGGCCGCAGGCGCCCTCTCGAATGGCGAAAGGTGCCTCACCCTAGACACCTTCTCGAGTGGGTCTTAGCAGCCCAGGCATAATTAGGAAGCGTGGTGGGTTCCGCGCTCCAGATGGAGACTCAGCTGGAAGTTAAAGGGAAGAATGACAAGGAACTTTATGAATTGGAGCTGTAAGTTACCTCTTTGACAGAGAGAGCGAGATGGTGGTGGGGGACAGCCCCCAGTGAAATCAGAGGTGAGAGCACAAAGCAATACAGTAGGCAGACTCCGGTTTTTTTGGGGGGAGATGCTCGAGAATATCCGGGTGGACTCCTGAGGCTCGATCCCGCATTTGCGTATGCCGAGCCTCCTTCCTCATGACCTTTGTCCAGAGTGGAATGCCTCCCCGGCTCCCGGCACATGATCAGTGCATGCTCAGTCACGATATCAGTGCCTGCTCAGCCACGTGATCACTGACGGCACAGTCACGTGATCAGCGCCTCTCAGTCACGTGATCACCGTATGATGAACACGTGATCAGTGAACGACCAGCCAGGTGATCACTGCATGCGCGGTCAGGTGGTCAGTTCCTGATCAGCCACCTGATCAGTGCGTGCACAGTCCCCTGATCAGCGCCTGTCAGTCACTGATCACTGCCTGATAAACCCGTGATCAGTGCCCGAACAGCCACGTCATCAGTGCATGCGCAGTCACGTGATCAGTGCATGATAGCCACGTGATCAGTGCGTGCACAGTCCCATGATCAGCGCCTGTCAGTCACTGATCATTGCCTGAGAAACACGTGATCAGTGCATGATGAGCCATGTGATCAGTGCCCGATCAGCCACGTCATCAGTGCATGCGCAGTCACGTCATCAGTGCATGATAGCCACGTGATCAGTGCCTGCTCAGTCACGTGATCTGGACTTGATCAGCCAGGTGATCAGTGCCTGCAGAGTCACGTGATCAGGGCCTGCTGAGCTGCGTGATTCCTGCCGGCTCATCTGCATGACAATTGCCATCTGAGCTGCGTGATTCCTGTCGGCTCATCTGCTTGACAATTGCCAGCTGAGCTGCGTGATTCCTGCCTGGTCACGTGCTTGATTATTGCCAGTTGAGCAGCATGATTCGTCACTGCTGAGCTCCATGCTTATTGCCTGCTGATTGCGTGGTTCGTGTCTGCTCAGCTCTTTGAGTATTGCCTCCTGAGGTCCCTGTTCGGTCGCCACCTGCCGGGGACAAGCCCCAACTGATCCAGGGTATTCGAAGGAGAGATGGCCTAGGCGACTATTTATGTGCTAATCAGAGATGTCAAGAATAATAGTATGAGGAGAGCTCAGTAGGAAAATTCGGTGGAGAAAAGAGACTGAGGAGCTTGGTTTACGCGGAAGACCAATCAAACTTCAAGACAAGAAGTTTGCACCACTTACGTAGGCCGCAGGCGCCCTCTCGAATGGCGAAAGGTGCCTCACCCTAGACACCTTCTCGAGTGGGTCTTAGCAGCCCAGGCATAATTAGGAAGCGTGGTGGGTTCCGCGCTGCAGATGGAGACTCAGCTGGAAGTTAAAGGGAAGAATGACAAGGAACTTTATGAATTGGAGCTGTAAGTTACCTCTTTGACAGAGAGAGCGAGATGGTGGTGGGGGACAGCCTCCAGTGAAATCAGAGGTGAGAGCACAAAGCAATACAGTAGGCAGACTCCGGTTTTTTGGGGGGAGATGCTCGAGAATATCCGGGTGGACTCCTGAGGCTCGATCCCGCATTTGCGTATGTCGAGCCTCCTTCCTCATGACCTTTGTCCAGAGTGGAATTCCTCCCCGGCTCCCGGCACATGATCAGTGCATGCTCAGTCACGATATCAGTGCCTGCTCAGCCACGTGATCACTGACGGCACAGTCACGTGATCAGCGCCTCTCAGTCACGTGATCACCGTATGATGAACACGTGATCAGTGAACGACCAGCCAGGTGATCACTGCATGCGCGGTCAGGTGGTCAGTTCCTCATCAGCCACCTGATCAGTGCGTGCACAGTCCCCTGATCAGCGCCTGTCAGTCACTGATCACTGCCTGATAAACCCGTGATCAGTGCCCGAACAGCCACGTCATCAGTGCATGCGCAGTCACGTGATCAGTGCATGATAGCCACGTGATCAGTGCGTGCACAGTCCCATGATCAGCGCCTGTCAGTCACTGATCATTGCCTGATAAACACGTGATCAGTGCATGATGAGCCATGTGATCAGTGCCCGATCAGCCACGTCATCAGTGCATGATAGCCACGTGATCAGTGCATGCTCAGTCACGTGATCTGGACTTGATCAGCCACGTGATCAGTGCCTGCAGAGTCACGTGATCAGGGCCTGCTGAGCTGCGTGATTCCTGCCGGCTCATCTGCATGACAATTGCCATCTGAGCTGCGTGATTCCTGTCGGCTCATCTGCTTGACAATTGCCAGCTGAGCTGCGTGATTCCTGCCTGGTCACGTGCTTGATTATTGCCAGTTGAGCAGCATGATTCGTCACTGCTGAGCTCCATGCTTATTGCCTGCTGATTGCGTGGTTCGTGTCTGCTCAGCTCTTTGAGAATTGCCTCCTGAGGTCCCTGTTCGGTCGCCACCTGCCGGGGACCAGCCCCAACTGATCCAGGGTATTCGAAGGAGAGATGGCCTAGGCGACTATTTATATGCTAATCAGAGATGTCAAGAATAATAGTATGAGGAGAGCTCAGTAGGAAAATTCGGTGGAGAAAAGAGACTGAGTAGCTTGGTTTACGCGGAAGACCAATCAAACTTCAAGACAAGAAGTTTGCACCACTTACGTAGGCCGCAGGCGCCCTCTCGAATGGCGAAAGGTGCCTCACCCTAGACACCTTCTCGAGTGGGTCTTAGCAGCCCAGGCATAATTAGGAAGCGTGGTGGGTTCCGCGCTCGAGATGGAGACTCAGCTGGAAGTTAAAGGGAAGAATGACAAGGAACTTTATGAATTGGAGCTGTAAGTTTCCTCTTTGACAGAGAGAGCGGGATGGTGGTGGGGGACAGCCCCCAGTGAAATCAGAGGTGAGAGCACAAAGCAATACAGTAGGCAGACTCCGGTTTTTTTGGGGGGAGATGCTCGAGAATATCCGGGTGGACTCCTGAGGCTCGATCCCGCATTTGCGTATGCCGAGCCTCCTTCCTCATGACCTGTGTCCAGAGTGGAATGCCTCCCCGGCTCCCGGCACATGATCAGTGCATGCTCAGTCACGATATCAGTGCCTGCTCAGCCACGTGATCACTGACGGCACAGTCACGTGATCAGCGCCTCTCAGTCACGTGATCACCGTATGATAAACACGTGATCAGTGAACGACCAGCCAGGTGATCACTGCATGCGCGGTCAGGTGGTCAGTTCCTGATCAGCCACCTGATCAGTGCGTGCACAGTCCCCTGATCAGCGCCTGTCAGTCACTGATCACTGCCTGATAAACCCGTGATCAGTGCCCGAACAGCCACGTCATCAGTGCATGCGCAGTCACGTGATCAGTGCATGATAGCCACGTGATCAGTGCGTGCACAGTCCCATGATCAGCGCCTGTCAGTCACTGATCATTGCCTGATAAACACGTGATCAGTGCATGATGAGCCATGTGATCAGTGCCCGATCAGCCACGTCATCAGTGCATGATAGCCACGTGATCAGTGCCTGCTCAGTCACGTGATCTGGACTTGATCAGCCACGTGATCAGTGCCTGCAGAGTCACGTGATCAGGGCCTGCTGAGCTGCGTGATTCCTGCCGGCTCATCTGCATGACAATTGCCATCTGAGCTGCGTGATTCCTGTCGGCTCATCTGCTTGACAATTGCCAGCTGAGCTGCGTGATTCCTGCCTGGTCACGTGCTTGATTATTGCCAGTTGAGCAGCATGATTCGTCACTGCTGAGCTCCATGCTTATTGCCTGCTGATTGCGTGGTTCGTGTCTGCTCAGCTCTTTGAGTATTGCCTCCTGAGGTCCCTGTTCGGTCGCCACCTGCCGGGGACCAGCCCCAACTGATCCAGGGTATTCGAAGGAGAGATGGCCTAGGCGACTATTTATATGCTAATCAGAGATGTCAAGAATAATAGTATGAGGAGAGCTCAGTAGGAAAATTCGGTGGAGAAAAGAGACTGAGGAGCTTGGTTTACGCGGAAGACCAATCAAACTTCAAGACAAGAAGTTTGCACCACTTACGTAGGCCGCAGGCGCCCTCTCGAATGGCGAAAGGTGCCTCACCCTAGACACCTTCTCGAGTGGGTCTTAGCAGCCCAGGCATAATTAGGAAGCGTGGTGGGTTCCGCGCTCCAGATGGAGACTCAGCTGGAAGTTAAAGGGAAGAATGACAAGGAACTTTATGAATTGGAGCTGTAAGTTACCTCTTTGACAGAGAGAGCGAGATGGTGGTGGGGGACAGCCCCCAGTGAAATCAGAGGTGAGAGCACAAAGCAATACAGTAGGCAGACTCCGGTTTTTTTGGGGGGAGATGCTCGAGAATATCCGGGTGGACTCCTGAGGCTCGATCCCGCATTTGCGTATGCCGAGCCTCCTTCCTCATGACCTTTGTCCAGAGTGGAATGCCTCCCCGGCTCCCGGCACATGATCAGTGCATGCTCAGTCACGATATCAGTGCCTGCTCAGCCACGTGATCACTGACGGCACAGTCACGTGATCAGCGCCTCTCAGTCACGTGATCACCGTATGATAAACACGTGATCAGTGAACGACCAGCCAGGTGATCACTGCATGCGCGGTCAGGTGGTCAGTTCCTGATCAGCCACCTGATCAGTGCGTGCACAGTCCCCTGATCAGCGCCTGTCAGTCACTGATCACTGCCTGATAAACCCGTGATCAGTGCCCGAACAGCCACGTCATCAGTGCATGCGCAGTCACGTGATCAGTGCATGATAGCCACGTGATCAGTGCGTGCACAGTCCCATGATCAGCGCCTGTCAGTCACTGATCATTGCCTGATAAACACGTGATCAGTGCATGATGAGCCATGTGATCAGTGCCCGATCAGCCACGTCATCAGTGCATGCGCAGTCACGTCATCAGTGCATGATAGCCACGTGATCAGTGCCTGCTCAGTCACGTGATCTGGACTTGATCAGCCACGTGATCAGTGCCTGCAGAGTCACGTGATCAGGGCCTGCTGAGCTGCGTGATTCCTGCCGGCTCATCTGCATGACAATTGCCATCTGAGCTGCGTGATTCCTGTCGGCTCATCTGCTTGACAATTGCCAGCTGAGCTGCGTGATTCCTGCCTGGTCACGTGCTTGATTATTGCCAGTTGAGCAGCATGATTCGTCACTGCTGAGCTCCATGCTTATTGCCTGCTGATTGCGTGGTTCGTGTCTGCTCAGCTCTTTGAGTATTGCCTCCTGAGGTCCCTGTTCGGTCGCCACCTGCCGGGGACCAGCCCCATCTGATCCAGGGTATTCGAAGGAGAGATGGCCTAGGCGTCTATTTATATGCTAATCAGAGATGTCAAGAATAATAGTATGAGGAGAGCTCAGTAGGAAAATTCGGTGGAGAAAAGAGACTGAGGAGCTTGGTTTACGCGGAAGACCAATCAAACTTCAAGACAAGAAGTTTGCACCACTTACGTAGGCCGCAGGCGCCCTCTCGAATGGCGAAAGGTGCCTCACCCTAGACACCTTCTCGAGTGGGTCTTAGCAGCCCAGGCATAATTAGGAAGCGTGGTGGGTTCCGCGCTCCAGATGGAGACTCAGCTGGAAGTTAAAGGGAAGAATGACAAGGAACTTTATGAATTGGAGCTGTAAGTTACCTCTTTGACAGAGAGAGCGAGATGGTGGTGGGGGACAGCCCCCAGTGAAATCAGAGGTGAGAGCACAAAGCAATACAGTAGGCAGACTCCGGTTTTTTTGGGGGGAGATGCTCGAGAATATCCGGGTGGACTCCTGAGGCTCGATCCCGCATTTGCGTATGCCGAGCCTCCTTCCTCATGACCTTTGTCCAGAGTGGAATGCCTCCCCGGCTCCCGGCACATGATCAGTGCATGCTCAGTCACGATATCAGTGCCTGCTCAGCCACGTGATCACTGACGGCACAGTCACGTGATCAGCGCCTCTCAGTCACGTGATCACCGTATGATAAACACGTGATCAGTGAACGACCAGCCAGGTGATCACTGCATGCGCGGTCAGGTGGTCAGTTCCTGATCAGCCACCTGATCAGTGCGTGCACAGTCCCCTGATCAGCGCCTGTCAGTCACTGATCACTGCCTGATAAACCCGTGATCAGTGCCCGAACAGCCACGTCATCAGTGCATGCGCAGTCACGTGATCAGTGCATGATAGCCACGTGATCAGTGCGTGCACAGTCCCATGATCAGCGCCTGTCAGTCACTGATCATTGCCTGAGAAACACGTGATCAGTGCATGATGAGCCATGTGATCAGTGCCCGATCAGCCACGTCATCAGTGCATGATAGCCACGTGATCAGTGCCTGCTCAGTCACGTGATCTGGACTTGATCAGCCACGTGATCAGTGCCTGCAGAGTCACGTGATCAGGGCCTGCTGAGCTGCGTGATTCCTGCCGGCTCATCTGCATGACAATTGCCATCTGAGCTGCGTGATTCCTGTCGGCTCATCTGCTTGACAATTGCCAGCTGAGCTGCGTGATTCCTGCCTGGTCACGTGCTTGATTATTGCCAGTTGAGCAGCATGATTCGTCACTGCTGAGCTCCATGCTTATTGCCTGCTGATTGCGTGGTTCGTGTCTGCTCAGCTCTTTGAGTATTGCCTCCTGAGGTCCCTGTTCGGTCGCCACCTGCCGGGGACCAGCCCCAACTGATCCAGGGTATTCGAAGGAGAGATGGCCTAGGCGACTATTTATATGCTAATCAGAGATGTCAAGAATAATAGTATGAGGAGAGCTCAGTAGGAAAATTCGGTGGAGAAAAGAGACTGAGGAGCTTGGTTTACGCGGAAGACCAATCAAACTTCAAGACAAGAAGTTTGCACCACTTACGTAGGCCGCAGGCGCCCTCTCGAATGGCGAAAGGTGCCTCACCCTAGACACCTTCTCGAGTGGGTCTTAGCAGCCCAGGCATAATTAGGAAGCGTGGTGGGTTCCGCGCTCCAGATGGAGACTCAGCTGGAAGTTAAAGGGAAGAATGACAAGGAACTTTATGAATTGGAGCTGTAAGTTACCTCTTTGACAGAGAGAGCGAGATGGTGGTGGGGGACAGCCCCCAGTGAAATCAGAGGTGAGAGCACAAAGCAATACAGTAGGCAGACTCCGGTTTTTTTGGGGGGAGATGCTCGAGAATATCCGGGTGGACTCCTGAGGCTCGATCCCGCATTTGCGTATGCCGAGCCTCCTTCCTCATGACCTTTGTCCAGAGTGGAATGCCTCCCCGGCTCCCGGCACATGATCAGTGCATGCTCAGTCACGATATCAGTGCCTGCTCAGCCACGTGATCACTGACGGCACAGTCACGTGATCAGCGCCTCTCAGTCACGTGATCACCGTATGATAAACACGTGATCAGTGAACGACCAGCCAGGTGATCACTGCATGCGCGGTCAGGTGGTCAGTTCCTGATCAGCCACCTGATCAGTGCGTGCACAGTCCCCTGATCAGCGCCTGTCAGTCACTGATCACTGCCTGATAAACCCGTGATCAGTGCCCGAACAGCCACGTCATCAGTGCATGCGCAGTCACGTGATCAGTGCATGATAGCCACGTGATCAGTGCGTGCACAGTCCCATGATCAGCGCCTGTCAGTCACTGATCATTGCCTGAGAAACACGTGATCAGTGCATGATGAGCCATGTGATCAGTGCCCGATCAGCCAAGTCATCAGTGCCTGCTCAGTCACGTGATCTGGACTTGATCAGCCACGTGATCAGTGCCTGCAGAGTCACGTGATCAGGGCCTGCTGAGCTGCGTGATTCCTGCCGGCTCATCTGCATGACAATTGCCATCTGAGCTGCGTGATTCCTGTCGGCTCATCTGCTTGACAATTGCCAGCTGAGCTGCGTGATTCCTGCCTGGTCACGTGCTTGATTATTGCCAGTTGAGCAGCATGATTCGTCACTGCTGAGCTCCATGCTTATTGCCTGCTGATTGCGTGGTTCGTGTCTGCTCAGCTCTTTGAGTATTGCCTCCTGAGGTCCCTGTTCGGTCGCCACCTGCCGGGGACCAGCCCCAACTGATCCAGGGTATTCGAAGGAGAGATGGCCTAGGCGACTATTTATATGCTAATCAGAGATGTCAAGAATAATAGTATGAGGAGAGCTCAGTAGGAAAATTCGGTGGAGAAAAGAGACTGAGGAGCTTGGTTTACGCGGAAGACCAATCAAACTTCAAGACAAGAAGTTTGCACCACTTACGTAGGCCGCAGGCGCCCTCTCGAATGGCGAAAGGTGCCTCACCCTAGACACCTTCTCGAGTGGGTCTTAGCAGCCCAGGCATAATTAGGAAGCGTGGTGGGTTCCGCGCTCCAGATGGAGACTCAGCTGGAAGTTAAAGGGAAGAATGACAAGGAACTTTATGAATTGGAGCTGTAAGTTACCTCTTTGACAGAGAGAGCGAGATGGTGGTGGGGGACAGCCCCCAGTGAAATCAGAGGTGAGAGCACAAAGCAATACAGTAGGCAGACTCCGGTTTTTTGGGGGGAGATGCTCGAGAATATCCGGGTGGACTCCTGAGGCTCGATCCCGCATTTGCGTATGCCGAGCCTCCTTCCTCATGACCTTTGTCCAGAGTGGAATGCCTCCCCGGCTCCCGGCACATGATCAGTGCATGCTCAGTCACGATATCAGTGCCTGCTCAGCCACGTGATCACTGACGGCACAGTCACGTGATCAGCGCCTCTCAGTCACGTGATCACCGTATGATAAACACGTGATCAGTGAACGACCAGCCAGGTGATCACTGCATGCGCGGTCAGGTGGTCAGTTCCTGATCAGCCACCTGATCAGTGCGTGCACAGTCCCCTGATCAGCGCCTGTCAGTCACTGATCACTGCCTGATAAACCCGTGATCAGTGCCCGAACAGCCACGTCATCAGTGCATGCGCAGTCCCGTGATCAGTGCATGATAGCCACGTGATCAGTGCGTGCACAGTCCCATGATCAGCGCCTGTCAGTCACTGATCATTGCCTGATAAACACGTGATCAGTGCATGATGAGCCATGTGATCAGTGCCCGATCAGCCACGTCATCAGTGCATGCGCAGTCTCGTCATCAGTGCATGATAGCCACGTGATCAGTGCCTGCTCAGTCACGTGATCTGGACTTGATCAGCCACGTGATCAGTGCCTGCAGAGTCACGTGATCAGGGCCTGCTGAGCTGCGTGATTCCTGCCGGCTCATCTGCATGACAATTGCCATCTGAGCTGCGTGATTCCTGTCGGCTCATCTGCTTGACAATTGCCAGCTGAGCTGCGTGATTCCTGCCTGGTCACGTGCTTGATTATTGCCAGTTGAGCAGCATGATTCGTCACTGCTGAGCTCCATGCTTATTGCCTGCTGATTGCGTGGTTCGTGTCTGCTCAGCTCTTTGAGTATTGCCTCCTGAGGTCCCTGTTCGGTCGCCACCTGCCGGGGACCAGCCCCAACTGATCCAGGGTATTCGAAGGAGAGATGGCCTAGGCGACTATTTATGTGCTAATCAGAGATGTCAAGAATAATAGTATGAGGAGAGCTCAGTAGGAAAATTCGGTGGAGAAAAGAGACTGAGGAGCTTGGTTTACGCGGAAGACCAATCAAATTTCAAGACAAGAAGTTTGCACCACTTACGTAGGCCGCAGGCGCCCTCTCGAATAGCGAAAGGTGCCTCACCCTAGACACCTTCTCGAGTGGGTCTTAGCAGCCCAGGCAATTAGGAAGCGTGGTGGGTTCCGCGCTCCAGATGGAGACTCAGCTGGAAGTTAAAGGGAAGAATGACAAGGAACTTTATGAATTGGAGCTGTAAGTTACCTCTTTGACAGAGAGAGCGAGATGGTGGTGGGGGACAGCCCCCAGTGAAATCAGAGGTGAGAGCACAAAGCAATACAGTAGGCAGACTCCGGTTTTTTTGGGGGGAGATGCTCGAGAATATCCGGGTGGACTCCTGAGGCTCGATCCCGCATTTGCGTATGCCGAGCCTCCTTCCTCATGACCTTTGTCCAGAGTGGAATGCCTCCCCGGCTCCCGGCACATGATCAGTGCATGCTCAGTCACGATATCAGTGCCTGCTCAGCCACGTGATCACTGACGGCACAATCACGTGATCAGCGCCTCTCAGTCACGTGATCACCGTATGATAAACACGTGATCAGTGAACGACCAGCCAGGTGATCACTGCATGCGCGGTCAGGTGGTCAGGTCCTGAGTAGCCACCTGATCAGTGCGTGCACAGTCCCCTGATCAGCGCCTGTCAGTCACTGATCACTGCCTGATAAACCCGTGATCAGTGCCCGAACAGCCACGTCATCAGTGCATGCGCAGTCACGTGATCAGTGCATGATAGCCACGTGATCAGTGCGTGCACAGTCCCATGATCAGCGCCTGTCAGTCACTGATCATTGCCTGAGAAACACGTGATCAGTGCATGATGAGCCATGTGATCAGTGCCCGATCAGCCACGTCATCAGTGCATGCGCAGTCACGTCATCAGTGCATGATAGCCACGTGATCAGTGCCTGCTCAGTCACGTGATCTGGACTTGATCAGCCACGTGATCAGTGCCTGCAGAGTCACGTGATCAGGGCCTGCTGAGCTGCGTGATTCCTGCCGGCTCATCTGCATGACAATTGCCATCTGAGCTGCGTGATTCCTGTCGGCTCATCTGCTTGACAATTGCCAGCTGAGCTGCGTGATTCCTGCCTGGTCACGTGCTTGATTATTGCCAGTTGAGCAGCATGATTCGTCACTGCTGAGCTCCATGCTTATTGCCTGCTGATTGCGTGGTTCGTGTCTGCTCAGCTCTTTGAGTATTGCCTCGTGAGGTCCCTGTTCGGTCGCCACCTGCTGGGGACCAGCCCCAACTGATCCAGGGTATTCGAAGGAGAGATGGCCTAGGCGACTATTTATATGCTAATCAGAGATGTCAAGAATAATAGTATGAGGAGAGCTCAGTAGGAAAATTCGGTGGAGAAAAGAGACTGAGTAGCTTGGTTTACGCGGAAGACCAATCAAACTTCAAGACAAGAAGTTTGCACCACTTACGTAGGCCGCAGGCGCCCTCTCGAATAGCGAAAGGTGCCTCACCCTAGACACCTTCTCGAGTGGGTCTTAGCAGCCCAGGCATAATTAGGAAGCGTGGTGGGTTCCGCGCTCCAGATGGAGACTCAGCTGGAAGTTAAAGGGAAGAATGACAAGGAACTTTATGAATTGGAGCTGTAAGTTAACTCTTTGACAGAGAGAGCGAGATGGTGGTGGGGGACAGCCCCCAGTGAAATCAGAGGTGAGAGCACAAAGCAATACAGTAGGCAGACTCCGGTTTTTTGGGGGGAGATGCTCGAGAATATCCGGGTGGACTCCTGAGGCTCGATCCCGCATTTGCGTATGCCGAGCCTCCTTCCTCATGACCTTTGTCCAGAGTGGAATGCCTCCCCGGCTCCCGGCACATGATCAGTGCATGCTCAGTCACGATATCAGTGCCTGCTCAGCCACGTGATCACTGACGGCACAGTCACGTGATCAGCGCCTCTCAGTCACGTGATCACCGTATGATAAACACGTGATCAGTGAACGACCAGCCAGGTGATCACTGCATGCGCGGTCAGGTGGTCAGTTCCTGATCAGCCACCTGATCAGTGCGTGCACAGTCCCCTGATCAGCGCCTGTCAGTCACTGATCACTGCCTGATAAACCCGTGATCAGTGCCCGAACAGCCACGTCATCAGTGCATGCGCAGTCACGTGATCAGTGCATGATAGCCACGTGATCAGTGCGTGCACAGTCCCATGATCAGCGCCTGTCAGTCACTGATCACTGCCTGATAAACCCGTGATCAGGGCCCGAACAGCCACGTCATCAGTGCATGCAGTCACGTGATCAGTGCATGATAGCCATGATCAGACAGTCGATCAGCGCCTGTCAGTCACTGATCATGCATCAGTGCATGATCAGTGCATGCCACGTGATCAGTGCATGTGATCAGTGCCACAGTCATGATCAGTGCATGATCAGCCTGACGTGATCAGTGCATGATCCATGTGATCAGTGCATCAGTCATATCAGTGCATGACACGTGATCAGTGCCTGCTCAGTCACGTGATCTGGACTTGATCAGCCACGTGATCAGTGCCTGCAGAGTCACGTGATCAGGGCCTGCTGAGCTGCGTGATTCCTGCCGGCTCATCTGCATGACAATTGCCATCTGAGCGGCGTGATTCCTGTCGGCTCATCTGCTTGACAATTGCCAGCTGAGCTGCGTGATTCCTGCCTGGTCACGTGCTTGATTATTGCCAGTTGAGCAGCATGATTCGTCACTGCTGAGCTCCATGCTTATTGCCTGCTGATTGCGTGGTTCGTGTCTGCTCAGCTCTTTGAGTATTGCCTCCTGAGGTCCCTGTTCGGTCGCCACCTGCCGGGGACCAGCCCCAACTGATCCAGGGTATTCGAAGGAGAGATGGCCTAGGCGACTATTTATATGCTAATCAGAGATGTCAAGAATAATAGTATGAGGAGAGCTCAGTAGGAAAATTCGGTGGAGAAAAGAGACTGAGTAGCTTGGTTTACGCGGAAGACCAATCAAACTTCAAGACAAGAAGTTTGCACCACTTACGTAGGCCGCAGGCGCCCTCTCGAATAGCGAAAGGTGCCTCACCCTAGACACCTTCTCGAGTGGGTCTTAGCAGCCCAGGCATAATTAGGAAGCGTGGTGGGTTCCGCGCTCCAGATGGAGACTCAGCTGGAAGTTAAAGGGAAGAATGACAAGGAACTTTATGAATTGGAGCTGTAAGTTAACTCTTTGACAGAGAGAGCGAGATGGTGGTGGGGGACAGCCCCCAGTGAAATCAGAGGTGAGAGCACAAAGCAATACAGTAGGCAGACTCCGGTTTTTTTGGGGGGAGATGCTCGAGAATATCCGGGTGGACTCCTGAGGCTCGATCCCGCATTTGCGTATGCCGAGCCTCCTTCCTCATGACCTTTGTCCAGAGTGGAATGCCTCCCCGGCTCCCGGCACATGATCAGTGCATGCTCAGTCACGATATCAGTGCCTGCTCAGCCACGTGATCACTGACGGCACAGTCACGTGATCAGCGCCTCTCAGTCACGTGATCACCGTATGATAAACACGTGATCAGTGAACGACCAGCCACGTGATCACTGCATGCGCGGTCAGGTGGTCAGTTCCTGATCAGCCACCTGATCAGTGCGTGCACAGTCCCCTGATCAGCGCCTGTCAGTCACTGATCACTGCCTGATAAACACGTGATCAGTGCCCGAACAGCCACGTCATCAGTGCATGCGCAGTCACGTGATCAGTGCATGATAGCCACGTGATCAGTGCGTGCACAGTCCCATGATCAGCGCCTGTCAGTCACTGATCATTGCCTGATAAACACGTGATCAGTGCATGATGAGCCATGTGATCAGTGCCCGATCAGTCACGTCATCAGTGCATGATAGCCACGTGATCAGTGCATGCTCAGTCACGTGATCTGGACTTGATCAGCCACGTGATCAGTGCCTGCAGAGTCACGTGATCAGGGCCTGCTGAGCTGCGTGATTCCTGCCGGCTCATCTGCATGACAATTGCCATCTGAGCTGCGTGATTCCTGTCGGCTCATCTGCTTGACAATTGCCAGCTGAGCTGCGTGATTCCTGCCTGGTCACGTGCTTGATTATTGCCAGTTGAGCAGCATGATTCGTCACTGCTGAGCTCCATGCTTATTGCCTGCTGATTGCGTGGTTCGTGTCTGCTCAGCTCTTTGAGTATTGCCTCCTGAGGTCCCTGTTCGGTCGCCACCTGCCGGGGACCAGCCCCAACTGATCCAGGGTATTCGAAGGAGAGATGGCCTAGGCGACTATTTATATGCTAATCAGAGATGTCAAGAATAATAGTATGAGGAGAGCTCAGTAGGAAAATTCGGTGGAGAAAAGAGACTGAGTAGCTTGGTTTACGCGGAAGACCAATCAAACTTCAAGACAAGAAGTTTGCACCACTTACGTAGGCCGCAGGCGCCCTCTCGAATAGCGAAAGGTGCCTCACCCTAGACACCTTCTCGAGTGGGTCTTAGCAGCCCAGGCATAATTAGTAAGCGTGGTGGGTTCCGCGCTCCAGATGGAGACTCAGCTGGAAGTTAAAGGGAAGAATGACAAGGAACTTTATGAATTGGAGCTGTAAGTTAACTCTTTGACAGAGAGAGCGAGATGGTGGTGGGGGACAGCCCCCAGTGAAATCAGAGGTGAGAGCACAAAGCAATACAGTAGGCAGACTCCGGTTTTTTTGGGGGAGATGCTCGAGAATATCCGGGTGGACTCCTGAGGCTCGATCCCGCATTTGCGTATGCCGAGCCTCCTTCCTCATGACCTTTGTCCAGAGTGGAATGCCTCCCCGGCTCCCGGCACATGATCAGTGCATGCTCAGTCACGATATCAGTGCCTGCTCAGCCACGTGATCACTGACGGCACAGTCACGTGATCAGCGCCTCTCAGTCACGTGATCACCGTATGATAAACACGTGATCAGTGAACGACCAGCCAGGTGATCACTGCATGCGCGGTCAGGTGGTCAGTTCCTGATCAGCCACCTGATCAGTGCGTGCACAGTCCCCTGATCAGCGCCTGTCAGTCACTGATCACTGCCTGATAAACCCGTGATCAGTGCCCGAACAGCCACGTCATCAGTGCATGCGCAGTCACGTGATCAGTGCATGATAGCCACGTGATCAGTGCGTGCACAGTCCCATGATCAGCGCCTGTCAGTCACTGATCATTGCCTGATAAACACGTGATCAGTGCATGATGAGCCATGTGATCAGTGCCCGATCAGCCACGTCATCAGTGCATGCGCAGTCACGTCATCAGTGCATGATAGCCACGTGATCAGTGCATGCTCAGTCACGTGATCTGGACTTGATCAGCCACGTGATCAGTGCCTGCAGAGTCACGTGATCAGGGCCTGCTGAGCTGCGTGATTCCTGCCGGCTCATCTGCATGACAATTGCCATCTGAGCTGCGTGATTCCTGTCGGCTCATCTGCTTGACAATTGCCAGCTGAGCTGCGTGATTCCTGCCTGGTCACGTGCTTGATTATTGCCAGTTGAGCAGCATGATTCGTCACTGCTGAGCTCCATGCTTATTGCCTGCTGATTGCGTGGTTCGTGTCTGCTCAGCTCTTTGAGTATTGCCTCCTGAGGTCCCTGTTCGGTCGCCACCTGCCGGGGACCAGCCCCAACTGATCCAGGGTATTCGAAGGAGAGATGGCCTAGGCGACTATTTATATGCTAATCAGAGATGTCAAGAATAATAGTATGAGGAGAGCTCAGTAGGAAAATTCGGTGGAGAAAAGAGACTGAGTAGCTTGGTTTACGCGGAAGACCAATCAAACTTCAAGACAAGAAGTTTGCACCACTTACGTAGGCCGCAGGCGCCCTCTCGAATAGCGAAAGGTGCCTCACCCTAGACACCTTCTCGAGTGGGTCTTAGCAGCCCAGGCATAATTAGGAAGCGTGGTGGGTTCCGCGCTCCAGATGGAGACTCAGCTGGAAGTTAAAGGGAAGAATGACAAGGAACTTTATGAATTGGAGCTGTAAGTTAACTCTTTGACAGAGAGAGCGAGATGGTGGTGGGGGACAGCCCCCAGTGAAATCAGAGGTGAGAGCACAAAGCAATACAGTAGGCAGACTCCGGTTTTTTGGGGGGAGATGCTCGAGAATATCCGGGTGGACTCCTGAGGCTCGATCCCGCATTTGCGTATGCCGAGCCTCCTTCCTCATGACCTTTGTCCAGAGTGGAATGCCTCCCCGGCTCCCGGCACATGATCAGTGCATGCTCAGTCACGATATCAGTGCCTGCTCAGCCACGTGATCACTGACGGCACAGTCACGTGATCAGCGCCTCTCAGTCACGTGATCACCGTATGATAAACACGTGATCAGTGAACGACCAGCCAGGTGATCACTGCATGCGCGGTCAGGTGGTCAGTTCCTGATCAGCCACCTGATCAGTGCGTGCACAGTCCCCTGATCAGCGCCTGTCAGTCACTGATCACTGCCTGATAAACCCGTGATCAGTGCCCGAACAGCCACGTCATCAGTGCATGCGCAGTCACGTGATCAGTGCATGATAGCCACGTGATCAGTGCGTGCACAGTCCCATGATCAGCGCCTGTCAGTCACTGATCATTGCCTGATAAACACGTGATCAGTGCATGATGAGCCATGTGATCAGTGCCCGATCAGCCACGTCATCAGTGCATGCGCAGTCACGTCATCAGTGCATGATAGCCACGTGATCAGTGCATGCTCAGTCACGTGATCTGGACTTGATCAGCCACGTGATCAGTGCCTGCAGAGTCACGTGATCAGGGCCTGCTGAGCTGCGTGATTCCTGCCGGCTCATCTGCATGACAATTGCCATCTGAGCTGCGTGATTCCTGTCGGCTCATCTGCTTGACAATTGCCAGCTGAGCTGCGTGATTCCTGCCTGGTCACGTGCTTGATTATTGCCAGTTGAGCAGCATGATTCGTCACTGCTGAGCTCCATGCTTATTGCCTGCTGATTGCGTGGTTCGTGTCTGCTCAGCTCTTTGAGTATTGCCTCCTGAGGTCCCTGTTCGGTCGCCACCTGCCGGGGACCAGCCCCAACTGATCCAGGGTATTCGAAGGAGAGATGGCCTAGGCGACTATTTATATGCTAATCAGAGATGTCAAGAATAATAGTATGAGGAGAGCTCAGTAGGAAAATTCGGTGGAGAAAAGAGACTGAGTAGCTTGGTTTACGCGGAAGACCAATCAAACTTCAAGACAAGAAGTTTGCACCACTTACGTAGGCCGCAGGCGCCCTCTCGAATAGCGAAAGGTGCCTCACCCTAGACACCTTCTCGAGTGGGTCTTAGCAGCCCAGGCATAATTAGGAAGCGTGGTGGGTTCCGCGCTCCAGATGGAGACTCAGCTGGAAGTTAAAGGGAAGAATGACAAGGAACTTTATGAATTGGAGCTGTAAGTTACCTCTTTGACAGAGAGAGCGAGATGGTGGTGGGGGACAGCCCCCAGTGAAATCAGAGGTGAGAGCACAAAGCAATACAGTAGGCAGACTCCGGTTTTTTTGGGGGGAGATGCTCGAGAATATCCGGGTGGACTCCTGAGGCTCGATCCCGCATTTGCGTATGCCGAGCCTCCTTCCTCATGACCTTTGTCCAGAGTGGAATGCCTCCCCGGCTCCCGGCACATGATCAGTGCATGCTCAGTCACGATATCAGTGCCTGCTCAGCCACGTGATCACTGACGGCACAGTCACGTGATCAGCGCCTCTCAGTCACGTGATCACCGTATGATAAACACGTGATCAGTGAACGACCAGCCAGGTGATCACTGCATGCGCGGTCAGGTGGTCAGTTCCTGATCAGCCACCTGATCAGTGCGTGCACAGTCCCCTGATCAGCGCCTGTCAGTCACTGATCACTGCCTGATAAACCCGTGATCAGTGCCCGAACAGCCACGTCATCAGTGCATGCGCAGTCACGTGATCAGTGCATGATAGCCACGTGATCAGTGCGTGCACAGTCCCATGATCAGCGCCTGTCAGTCACTGATCACTGCCTGATAAACGTGATCAGTGCAACAGCCACGTCATCAGTGCATGCGCAGTCACGTGATCAGTGCATGATAGCCACGTGATCAGTGCGTGCACAGTCCCTGATCAGTGTCAGTCACTGATCACTGCCTGATGTGATCAGTGCACAGCCACGTCATCAGTGCATGCAGTCACGTGATCAGTGCATGATACGTGATCAGTGCATGATAGCCACGTGATCAGTGCGTGCACAGTCCCATGATCAGCGCCTGTCAGTCACTGATCATTGCCTGATAAACACGTGATCAGTGCATGATGAGCCATGTGATCAGTGCCCGATCAGCCACGTCATCAGTGCATGCGCAGTCACGTCATCAGTGCATGATAGCCACGTGATCAGTGCCTGCTCAGTCACGTGATCTGGACTTGATCAGCCACGTGATCAGTGCCTGCAGAGTCACGTGATCAGGGCCTGCTGAGCTGCGTGATTCCTGCCGGCTCATCTGCATGACAATTGCCATCTGAGCTGCGTGATTCCTGTCGGCTCATCTGCTTGACAATTGCCAGCTGAGCTGCGTGATTCCTGCCTGGTCACGTGCTTGATTATTGCCAGTTGAGCAGCATGATTCGTCACTGCTGAGCTCCATGCTTATTGCCTGCTGATTGCGTGGTTCGTGTCTGCTCAGCTCTTTGAGTATTGCCTCCTGAGGTCCCTGTTCGGTCGCCACCTGCCGGGGACCAGCCCCAACTGATCCAGGGTATTCGAAGGAGAGATGGCCTAGGCGACTATTTATATGCTAATCAGAGATGTCAAGAATAATAGTATGAGGAGAGCTCAGTAGGAAAATTCGGTGGAGAAAAGAGACTGAGTAGCTTGGTTTACGCGGAAGACCAATCAAACTTCAAGACAAGAAGTTTGCACCACTTACGTAGGCCGCAGGCGCCCTCTCGAATAGCGAAAGGTGCCTCACCCTAGACACCTTCTCGAGTGGGTCTTAGCAGCCCAGGCATAATTAGGAAGCGTGGTGGGTTCCGCGCTCCAGATGGAGACTCAGCTGGAAGTTAAAGGGAAGAATGACAAGGAACTTTATGAATTGGAGCTGTAAGTTACCTCTTTGACAGAGAGAGCGAGATGGTGGTGGGGAACAGCCCCCAGTGAAATCAGAGGTGAGAGCACAAAGCAATACAGTAGGCAGACTCCGGTTTTTTGGGGGGAGATGCTCGAGAATATCCGGGTGGACTCCTGAGGCTCGATCCCGCATTTGCGTATGTCGAGCCTCCTTCCTCATGACCTTTGTCCAGAGTGGAATTCCTCCCCGGCTCCCGGCACATGATCAGTGCATGCTCAGTCACGATATCAGTGCCTGCTCAGCCACGTGATCACTGACGGCACAGTCACGTGATCAGCGCCTCTCAGTCACGTGATCACCGTATGATGAACACGTGATCAGTGAACGACCAGCCAGGTGATCACTGCATGCGCGGTCAGGTGGTCAGTTCCTCATCAGCCACCTGATCAGTGCGTGCACAGTCCCCTGATCAGCGCCTGTCAGTCACTGATCACTGCCTGATAAACCCGTGATCAGTGCCCGAACAGCCACGTCATCAGTGCATGCGCAGTCACGTGATCAGTGCATGATAGCCACGTGATCAGTGCCTGCAGAGTCACGTGATCAGGGCCTGCTGAGCTGCGTGATTCCTGCCGGCTCATCTGCATGACAATTGCCATCTGAGCTGCGTGATTCCTGTCGGCTCATCTGCTTGACAATTGCCAGCTGAGCTGCGTGATTCCTGCCTGGTCACGTGCTTGATTATTGCCAGTTGAGCAGCATGATTCGTCACTGCTGAGCTCCATGCTTATTGCCTGCTGATTGCGTGGTTCGTGTCTGCTCAGCTCTTTGAGAATTGCCTCCTGAGGTCCCTGTTCGGTCGCCACCTGCCGGGGACCAGCCCCAACTGATCCAGGGTATTCGAAGGAGAGATGGCCTAGGCGACTATTTATGTGCTAATCAGAGATGTCAAGAATAATAGTATGAGGAGAGCTCAGTAGGAAAATTCGGTGGAGAAAAGAGACTGAGTAGCTTGGTTTACGCGGAAGACCAATCAAACTTCAAGACAAGAAGTTTGCACCACTTACGTAGGCCGCAGGCGCCCTCTCGAATGGCGAAAGGTGCCTCACCCTAGACACCTTCTCGAGTGGGTCTTAGCAGCCCAGGCATAATTAGGAAGCGTGGTGGGTTCCGCGCTCCAGATGGAGACTCAGCTGGAAGTTAAAGGGAAGAATGACAAGGAACTTTATGAATTGGAGCTGTAAGTTAACTCTTTGACAGAGAGAGCGAGATGGTGGTGGGGGACAGCCCCCAGTGAAATCAGAGGTGAGAGCACAAAGCAATACAGTAGGCAGACTCCGGTTTTTTTGGGGGGAGATGCTCGAGAATATCCGGGTGGACTCCTGAGGCTCGATCCCGCATTTGCGTATGCCGAGCCTCCTTCCTCATGACCTTTGTCCAGAGTGGAATGCCTCCCCGGCTCCCGGCACATGATCAGTGCATGCTCAGTCACGATATCAGTGCCTGCTCAGCCACGTGATCACTGACGGCACAGTCACGTGATCAGCGCCTCTCAGTCACGTGATCACCGTATGATAAACACGTGATCAGTGAACGACCAGCCAGGTGATCACTGCATGCGCGGTCAGGTGGTCAGTTCCTGATCAGCCACCTGATCAGTGCGTGCACAGTCCCCTGATCAGCGCCTGTCAGTCACTCATCACTGCCTGATAAACCCGTGATCAGTGCCCGAACAGCCACGTCATCAGTGCATGCGCAGTCACGTGATCAGTGCATGATAGCCACGTGATCAGTGCGTGCACAGTCCCATGATCAGCGCCTGTCAGTCACTGATCACTGCCTGATAAACACGTGATCAGTGCCCGAACAGCCACGTCATCAGTGCATGCGCAGTCACGTGATCAGTGCATGATAGCCACGTGATCAGTGCGTGCACAGTCCCATGATCAGCGCCTGTCAGTCACTGATCATTGCCTGATAAACACGTGATCAGTGCATGATGAGCCATGTGATCAGTGCCCGATCAGCCACGTCATCAGTGCATGCGCAGTCACGTCATCAGTGCATGATAGCCACGTGATCAGTGCCTGCTCAGTCACGTGATCTGGACTTGATCAGCCACGTGATCAGTGCCTGCAGAGTCACGTGATCAGGGCCTGCTGAGCTGCGTGATTCCTGCCGGCTCATCTGCATGACAATTGCCATCTGAGCTGCGTGATTCCTGTCGGCTCATCTGCTTGACAATTGCCAGCTGAGCTGCGTGATTCCTGCCTGGTCACGTGCTTGATTATTGCCAGTTGAGCAGCATGATTCGTCACTGCTGAGCTCCATGCTTATTGCCTGCTGATTGCGTGGTTCGTGTCTGCTCAGCTCTTTGAGTATTGCCTCCTGAGGTCCCTGTTCGGTCGCCACCTGCCGGGGACCAGCCCCAACTGATCCAGGGTATTCGAAGGAGAGATGGCCTAGGCGACTATTTATATGCTAATCAGAGATGTCAAGAATAATAGTATGAGGAGAGCTCAGTAGGAAAATTCGGTGGAGAAAAGAGACTGAGTAGCTTGGTTTACGCGGAAGACCAATCAAACTTCAAGACAAGAAGTTTGCACCACTTACGTAGGCCGCAGGCGCCCTCTCGAATAGCGAAAGGTGCCTCACCCTAGACACCTTCTCGAGTGGGTCTTAGCAGCCCAGGCATAATTAGTAAGCGTGGTGGGTTCCGCGCTCCAGATGGAGACTCAGCTGGAAGTTAAAGGGAAGAATGACAAGGAACTTTATGAATTGGAGCTGTAAGTTAACTCTTTGACAGAGAGAGCGAGATGGTGGTGGGGGACAGCCCCCAGTGAAATCAGAGGTGAGAGCACAAAGCAATACAGTAGGCAGACTCCGGTTTTTGGGGGGAGATGCTCGAGAATATCCGGGTGGACTCCTGAGGCTCGATCCCGCATTTGCGTATGCCGAGCCTCCTTCCTCATGACCTTTGTCCAGAGTGGAATGCCTCCCCGGCTCCCGGCACATGATCAGTGCATGCTCAGTCACGATATCAGTGCCTGCTCAGCCACGTGATCACTGACGGCACAGTCTCGTGATCAGCGCCTCTCAGTCACGTGATCACCGTATGATAAACACGTGATCAGTGAACGACCAGCCACGTGATCACTGCATGCGCGGTCAGGTGGTCAGTTCCTGATCAGCCACCTGATCAGTGCGTGCACAGTCCCCTGATCAGCGCCTGTCAGTCACTGATCACTGCCTGATAAACACGTGATCAGTGCCCGAACAGCCACGTCATCAGTGCATGCGCAGTCACGTGATCAGTGCATGATAGCCACGTGATCAGTGCGTGCACAGTCCCATGATCAGCGCCTGTCAGTCACTGATCATTGCCTGATAAACACGTGATCAGTGCATGATGAGCCATGTGATCAGTGCCCGATCAGCCACGTCATCAGTGCATGCGCAGTCACGTCATCAGTGCATGATAGCCACGTGATCAGTGCCTGCTCAGTCACGTGATCTGGACTTGATCAGCCACGTGATCAGTGCCTGCAGAGTCACGTGATCAGGGCCTGCTGAGCTGCGTGATTCCTGCCTGGTCACGTGCTTGATTATTGCCAGTTGAGCAGCATGATTCGTCACTGCTGAGCTCCATGCTTATTGCCTGCTGATTGCGTGGTTCGTGTCTGCTCAGCTCTTTGAGTATTGCCTCCTGAGGTCCCTGTTCGGTCGCCACCTGCCGGGGACCAGCCCCAACTGATCCAGGGTATTCGAAGGAGAGATGGCCTAGGCGACTATTTATATGCTAATCAGAGATGTCAAGAATAATAGTATGAGGAGAGCTCAGTAGGAAAATTCGGTGGAGAAAAGAGACTGAGTAGCTTGGTTTACGCGGAAGACCAATCAAACTTCAAGACAAGAAGTTTGCACCACTTACGTAGGCCGCAGGCGCCCTCTCGAATAGCGAAAGGTGCCTCACCCTAGACACCTTCTCGAGTGGGTCTTAGCAGCCCAGGCATAATTAGTAAGCGTGGTGGGTTCCGCGCTCCAGATGGAGACTCAGCTGGAAGTTAAAGGGAAGAATGACAAGGAACTTTATGAATTGGAGCTGTAAGTTAACTCTTTGACAGAGAGAGCGAGATGGTGGTGGGGGACAGCCCCCAGTGAAATCAGAGGTGAGAGCACAAAGCAATACAGTAGGCAGACTCCGGTTTTTTTGGGGGAGATGCTCGAGAATATCCGGGTGGACTCCTGAGGCTCGATCCCGCATTTGCGTATGCCGAGCCTCCTTCCTCATGACCTTTGTCCAGAGTGGAATGCCTCCCCGGCTCCCGGCACATGATCAGTGCATGCTCAGTCACGATATCAGTGCCTGCTCAGCCACGTGATCACTGACGGCACAGTCACGTGATCAGCGCCTCTCAGTCACGTGATCACCGTATGATAAACACGTGATCAGTGAACGACCAGCCACGTGATCACTGCATGCGCGGTCAGGTGGTCAGTTCCTGATCAGCCACCTGATCAGTGCGTGCACAGTCCCCTGATCAGCTGCCTGATCAATACCCGTGATCAGTGCCCGAACAGCCACGTCATCAGTGCATGCGCAGTCACGTGATCAGTGCATGATAGCCACGTGATCAGTGCGTGCACAGTCCCATGATCAGCGCCTGTCAGTCACTGATCATTGCCTGATAAACACGTGATCAGTGCATGATGAGCCATGTGATCAGTGCCCGATCAGCCACGTCATCAGTGCATGCGCAGTCACGTCATCAGTGCATGATAGCCACGTGATCAGTGCATGCTCAGTCACGTGATCTGGACTTGATCAGCCACGTGATCAGTGCCTGCAGAGTCACGTGATCAGGGCCTGCTGAGCTGCGTGATTCCTGCCGGCTCATCTGCATGACAATTGCCATCTGAGCTGCGTGATTCCTGTCGGCTCATCTGCTTGACAATTGCCAGCTGAGCTGCGTGATTCCTGCCTGGTCACGTGCTTGATTATTGCCAGTTGAGCAGCATGATTCGTCACTGCTGAGCTCCATGCTTATTGCCTGCTGATTGCGTGGTTCGTGTCTGCTCAGCTCTTTGAGTATTGCCTCCTGAGGTCCCTGTTCGGTCGCCACCTGCCGGGGACCAGCCCCAACTGATCCAGGGTATTCGAAGGAGAGATGGCCTAGGCGACTATTTATATGCTAATCAGAGATGTCAAGAATAATAGTATGAGGAGAGCTCAGTAGGAAAATTCGGTGGAGAAAAGAGACTGAGTAGCTTGGTTTACGCGGAAGACCAATCAAACTTCAAGACAAGAAGTTTGCACCACTTACGTAGGCCGCAGGCGCCCTCTCGAATAGCGAAAGGTGCCTCACCCTAGACACCTTCTCGAGTGGGTCTTAGCAGCCCAGGCATAATTAGTAAGCGTGGTGGGTTCCGCGCTCCAGATGGAGACTCAGCTGGAAGTTAAAGGGAAGAATGACAAGGAACTTTATGAATTGGAGCTGTAAGTTAACTCTTTGACAGAGAGAGCGAGATGGTGGTGGGGGACAGCCCCCAGTGAAATCAGAGGTGAGAGCACAAAGCAATACAGTAGGCAGACTCCGGTTTTTTTGGGGGAGATGCTCGAGAATATCCGGGTGGACTCCTGAGGCTCGATCCCGCATTTGCGTATGCCGAGCCTCCTTCCTCATGACCTTTGTCCAGAGTGGAATGCCTCCCCGGCTCCCGGCACATGATCAGTGCATGCTCAGTCACGATATCAGTGCCTGCTCAGCCACGTGATCACTGACGGCACAGTCACGTGATCAGCGCCTCTCAGTCACGTGATCACCGTATGATAAACACGTGATCAGTGAACGACCAGCCACGTGATCACTGCATGCGCGGTCAGGTGGTCAGTTCCTGATCAGCCACCTGATCAGTGCGTGCACAGTCCCCTGATCAGCGCCTGTCAGTCACTGATCACTGCCTGATAAACACGTGATCAGTGCCCGAACAGCCACGTCATCAGTGCATGCGCAGTCACGTGATCAGTGCATGATAGCCACGTGATCAGTGCGTGCACAGTCCCATGATCAGCGCCTGTCAGTCACTGATCATTGCCTGATAAACACGTGATCAGTGCATGATGAGCCATGTGATCAGTGCCCGATCAGCCACGTCATCAGTGCATGATAGCCACGTGATCAGTGCATGCTCAGTCACGTGATCTGGACTTGATCAGCCACGTGATCAGTGCCTGCAGAGTCACGTGATCAGGGCCTGCTGAGCTGCGTGATTCCTGCCGGCTCATCTGCATGACAATTGCCATCTGAGCTGCGTGATTCCTGTCGGCTCATCTGCTTGACAATTGCCAGCTGAGCTGCGTGATTCCTGCCTGGTCACGTGCTTGATTATTGCCAGTTGAGCAGCATGATTCGTCACTGCTGAGCTCCATGCTTATTGCCTGCTGATTGCGTGGTTCGTGTCTGCTCAGCTCTTTGAGTATTGCCTCCTGAGGTCCCTGTTCGGTCGCCACCTGCCGGGGACCAGCCCCAACTGATCCAGGGTATTCGAAGGAGAGATGGCCTAGGCGACTATTTATATGCTAATCAGAGATGTCAAGAATAATAGTATGAGGAGAGCTCAGTAGGAAAATTCGGTGGAGAAAAGAGACTGAGTAGCTTGGTTTACGCGGAAGACCAATCAAACTTCAAGACAAGAAGTTTGCACCACTTACGTAGGCCGCAGGCGCCCTCTCGAATAGCGAAAGGTGCCTCACCCTAGACACCTTCTCGAGTGGGTCTTAGCAGCCCAGGCATAATTAGTAAGCGTGGTGGGTTCCGCGCTCCAGATGGAGACTCAGCTGGAAGTTAAAGGGAAGAATGACAAGGAACTTTATGAATTGGAGCTGTAAGTTAACTCTTTGACAGAGAGAGCGAGATGGTGGTGGGGGACAGCCCCCAGTGAAATCAGAGGTGAGAGCACAAAGCAATACAGTAGGCAGACTCCGGTTTTTTGGGGGGAGATGCTCGAGAATATCCGGGTGGACTCCTGAGGCTCGATCCCGCATTTGCGTATGCCGAGCCTCCTTCCTCATGACCTTTGTCCAGAGTGGAATGCCTCCCCGGCTCCCGGCACATGATCAGTGCATGCTCAGTCACGATATCAGTGCCTGCTCAGCCACGTGATCACTGACGGCACAGTCACGTGATCAGCGCCTCTCAGTCACGTGATCACCGTATGATAAACACGTGATCAGTGAACGACCAGCCACGTGATCACTGCATGCGCGGTCAGGTGGTCAGTTCCTGATCAGCCACCTGATCAGTGCGTGCACAGTCCCCTGATCAGCTGCCTGATCACTGCCTGCACGTGATCAGTGCCCGAACAGCCACGTCATCAGTGCATGCGCAGTCACGTGATCAGTGCATGATAGCCACGTGATCAGTGCGTGCACAGTCCCATGATCAGCGCCTGTCAGTCACTGATCATTGCCTGATAAACACGTGATCAGTGCATGATGAGCCATGTGATCAGTGCCCGATCAGCCACGTCATCAGTGCATGCGCAGTCACGTCATCAGTGCATGATAGCCACGTGATCAGTGCATGCTCAGTCACGTGATCTGGACTTGATCAGCCACGTGATCAGTGCCTGCAGAGTCACGTGATCAGGGCCTGCTGAGCTGCGTGATTCCTGCCGGCTCATCTGCATGACAATTGCCATCTGAGCTGCGTGATTCCTGTCGGCTCATCTGCTTGACAATTGCCAGCTGAGCTGCGTGATTCCTGCCTGGTCACGTGCTTGATTATTGCCAGTTGAGCAGCATGATTCGTCACTGCTGAGCTCCATGCTTATTGCCTGCTGATTGCGTGGTTCGTGTCTGCTCAGCTCTTTGAGTATTGCCTCCTGAGGTCCCTGTTCGGTCGCCACCTGCCGGGGACCAGCCCCAACTGATCCAGGGTATTCGAAGGAGAGATGGCCTAGGCGACTATTTATATGCTAATCAGAGATGTCAAGAATAATAGTATGAGGAGAGCTCAGTAGGAAAATTCGGTGGAGAAAAGAGACTGAGTAGCTTGGTTTACGCGGAAGACCAATCAAACTTCAAGACAAGAAGTTTGCACCACTTACGTAGGCCGCAGGCGCCCTCTCGAATAGCGAAAGGTGCCTCACCCTAGACACCTTCTCGAGTGGGTCTTAGCAGCCCAGGCATAATTAGTAAGCGTGGTGGGTTCCGCGCTCCAGATGGAGACTCAGCTGGAAGTTAAAGGGAAGAATGACAAGGAACTTTATGAATTGGAGCTGTAAGTTAACTCTTTGACAGAGAGAGCGAGATGGTGGTGGGGGACAGCCCCCAGTGAAATCAGAGGTGAGAGCACAAAGCAATACAGTAGGCAGACTCCGGTTTTTTTGGGGGGAGATGCTCGAGAATATCCGGGTGGACTCCTGAGGCTCGATCCCGCATTTGCGTATGCCGAGCCTCCTTCCTCATGACCTTTGTCCAGAGTGGAATGCCTCCCCGGCTCCCGGCACATGATCAGTGCATGCTCAGTCACGATATCAGTGCCTGCTCAGCCACGTGATCACTGACGGCACAGTCACGTGATCAGCGCCTCTCAGTCACGTGATCACCGTATGATAAACACGTGATCAGTGAACGACCAGCCACGTGATCACTGCATGCGCGGTCAGGTGGTCAGTTCCTGATCAGCCACCTGATCAGTGCGTGCACAGTCCCCTGATCACTGCCTGATAAACACGTGATCAGTGCCCGAACAGCCACGTCATCAGTGCATGCGCAGTCACGTGATCAGTGCATGATAGCCACGTGATCAGTGCGTGCACAGTCCCATGATCAGCGCCTGTCAGTCACTGATCATTGCCTGATAAACACGTGATCAGTGCATGATGAGCCATGTGATCAGTGCCCGATCAGCCACGTCATCAGTGCATGCGCAGTCACGTCATCAGTGCATGATAGCCACGTGATCAGTGCATGCTCAGTCACGTGATCTGGACTTGATCAGCCACGTGATCAGTGCCTGCAGAGTCACGTGATCAGGGCCTGCTGAGCTGCGTGATTCCTGCCGGCTCATCTGCATGACAATTGCCATCTGAGCTGCGTGATTCCTGTCGGCTCATCTGCTTGACAATTGCCAGCTGAGCTGCGTGATTCCTGCCTGGTCACGTGCTTGATTATTGCCAGTTGAGCAGCATGATTCGTCACTGCTGAGCTCCATGCTTATTGCCTGCTGATTGCGTGGTTCGTGTCTGCTCAGCTCTTTGAGTATTGCCTCCTGAGGTCCCTGTTCGGTCGCCACCTGCCGGGGACCAGCCCCAACTGATCCAGGGTATTCGAAGGAGAGATGGCCTAGGCGACTATTTATATGCTAATCAGAGATGTCAAGAATAATAGTATGAGGAGAGCTCAGTAGGAAAATTCGGTGGAGAAAAGAGACTGAGTAGCTTGGTTTACGCGGAAGACCAATCAAACTTCAAGACAAGAAGTTTGCACCACTTACGTAGGCCGCAGGCGCCCTCTCGAATAGCGAAAGGTGCCTCACCCTAGACACCTTCTCGAGTGGGTCTTAGCAGCCCAGGCATAATTAGTAAGCGTGGTGGGTTCCGCGCTCCAGATGGAGACTCAGCTGGAAGTTAAAGGGAAGAATGACAAGGAACTTTATGAATTGGAGCTGTAAGTTAACTCTTTGACAGAGAGAGCGAGATGGTGGTGGGGGACAGCCCCCAGTGAAATCAGAGGTGAGAGCACAAAGCAATACAGTAGGCAGACTCCGGTTTTTTTGGGGGAGATGCTCGAGAATATCCGGGTGGACTCCTGAGGCTCGATCCCGCATTTGCGTATGCCGAGCCTCCTTCCTCATGACCTTTGTCCAGAGTGGAATGCCTCCCCGGCTCCCGGCACATGATCAGTGCATGCTCAGTCACGATATCAGTGCCTGCTCAGCCACGTGATCACTGACGGCACAGTCACGTGATCAGCGCCTCTCAGTCACGTGATCACCGTATGATAAACACGTGATCAGTGAACGACCAGCCACGTGATCACTGCATGCGCGGTCAGGTGGTCAGTTCCTGATCAGCCACCTGATCAGTGCGTGCACAGTCCCCTGATCAGCGCCTGTCAGTCACTGATCACTGCCTGATAAACCCGTGATCAGTGCCCGAACAGCCACGTCATCAGTGCATGCGCAGTCACGTGATCAGTGCATGATAGCCACGTGATCAGTGCGTGCACAGTCCCATGATCAGCGCCTGTCAGTCACTGATCATTGCCTGATAAACACGTGATCAGTGCATGATGAGCCATGTGATCAGTGCCCGATCAGCCACGTCATCAGTGCATGCGCAGTCACGTCATCAGTGCATGATAGCCACGTGATCAGTGCATGCTCAGTCACGTGATCTGGACTTGATCAGCCACGTGATCAGTGCCTGCAGAGTCACGTGATCAGGGCCTGCTGAGCTGCGTGATTCCTGCCGGCTCATCTGCATGACAATTGCCATCTGAGCTGCGTGATTCCTGTCGGCTCATCTGCTTGACAATTGCCAGCTGAGCTGCGTGATTCCTGCCTGGTCACGTGCTTGATTATTGCCAGTTGAGCAGCATGATTCGTCACTGCTGAGCTCCATGCTTATTGCCTGCTGATTGCGTGGTTCGTGTCTGCTCAGCTCTTTGAGTATTGCCTCCTGAGGTCCCTGTTCGGTCGCCACCTGCCGGGGACCAGCCCCAACTGATCCAGGGTATTCGAAGGAGAGATGGCCTAGGCGACTATTTATATGCTAATCAGAGATGTCAAGAATAATAGTATGAGGAGAGCTCAGTAGGAAAATTCGGTGGAGAAAAGAGACTGAGTAGCTTGGTTTACGCGGAAGACCAATCAAACTTCAAGACAAGAAGTTTGCACCACTTACGTAGGCCGCAGGCGCCCTCTCGAATAGCGAAAGGTGCCTCACCCTAGACACCTTCTCGAGTGGGTCTTAGCAGCCCAGGCATAATTAGTAAGCGTGGTGGGTTCCGCGCTCCAGATGGAGACTCAGCTGGAAGTTAAAGGGAAGAATGACAAGGAACTTTATGAATTGGAGCTGTAAGTTAACTCTTTGACAGAGAGAGCGAGATGGTGGTGGGGGACAGCCCCCAGTGAAATCAGAGGTGAGAGCACAAAGCAATACAGTAGGCAGACTCCGGTTTTTTGGGGGGAGATGCTCGAGAATATCCGGGTGGACTCCTGAGGCTCGATCCCGCATTTGCGTATGCCGAGCCTCCTTCCTCATGACCTTTGTCCAGAGTGGAATGCCTCCCCGGCTCCCGGCACATGATCAGTGCATGCTCAGTCACGATATCAGTGCCTGCTCAGCCACGTGATCACTGACGGCACAGTCACGTGATCAGCGCCTCTCAGTCACGTGATCACCGTATGATAAACACGTGATCAGTGAACGACCAGCCACGTGATCACTGCATGCGCGGTCAGGTGGTCAGTTCCTGATCAGCCACCTGATCAGTGCGTGCACAGTCCCCTGATCAGCGCCTGTCAGTCACTGATCACTGCCTGATAAACACGTGATCAGTGCCCGAACAGCCACGTCATCAGTGCATGCGCAGTCACGTGATCAGTGCATGATAGCCACGTGATCAGTGCGTGCACAGTCCCATGATCAGCGCCTGTCAGTCACTGATCATTGCCTGATAAACACGTGATCAGTGCATGATGAGCCATGTGATCAGTGCCCGATCAGCCACGTCATCAGTGCATGCGCAGTCACGTCATCAGTGCATGATAGCCACGTGATCAGTGCATGCTCAGTCACGTGATCTGGACTTGATCAGCCACGTGATCAGTGCCTGCAGAGTCACGTGATCAGGGCCTGCTGAGCTGCGTGATTCCTGCCGGCTCATCTGCATGACAATTGCCATCTGAGCTGCGTGATTCCTGTCGGCTCATCTGCTTGACAATTGCCAGCTGAGCTGCGTGATTCCTGCCTGGTCACGTGCTTGATTATTGCCAGTTGAGCAGCATGATTCGTCACTGCTGAGCTCCATGCTTATTGCCTGCTGATTGCGTGGTTCGTGTCTGCTCAGCTCTTTGAGTATTGCCTCCTGAGGTCCCTGTTCGGTCGCCACCTGCCGGGGACCAGCCCCAACTGATCCAGGGTATTCGAAGGAGAGATGGCCTAGGCGACTATTTATATGCTAATCAGAGATGTCAAGAATAATAGTATGAGGAGAGCTCAGTAGGAAAATTCGGTGGAGAAAAGAGACTGAGGAGCTTGGTTTACGCGGAAGACCAATCAAACTTCAAGACAAGAAGTTTGCACCACTTACGTAGGCCGCAGGCGCCCTCTCGAATAGCGAAAGGTGCCTCACCCTAGACACCTTCTCGAGTGGGTCTTAGCAGCCCAGGCATAATTAGGAAGCGTGGTGGGTTCCGCGCTCCAGATGGAGACTCAGCTGGAAGTTAAAGGGAAGAATGACAAGGAACTTTATGAATTGGAGCTGTAAGTTACCTCTTTGACAGAGAGAGCGAGATGGTGGTGGGGGACAGCCCCCAGTGAAATCAGAGGTGAGAGCACAAAGCAATACAGTAGGCAGACTCCGGTTTTTTTGGGGGAGATGCTCGAGAATATCCGGGTGGACTCCTGAGGCTCGATCCCGCATTTGCGTATGCCGAGCCTCCTTCCTCATGACCTTTGTCCAGAGTGGAATGCCTCCCCGGCTCCCGGCACATGATCAGTGCATGCTCAGTCACGATATCAGTGCCTGCTCAGCCACGTGATCACTGACGGCACAGTCACGTGATCAGCGCCTCTCAGTCACGTGATCACCGTATGATAAACACGTGATCAGTGAACGACCAGCCACGTGATCACTGCATGCGCGGTCAGGTGGTCAGTTCCTGATCAGCCACCTGATCAGTGCGTGCACAGTCCCCTGATCAGCGCCTGTCAGTCACTGATCACTGCCTGATAAACCCGTGATCAGTGCCCGAACAGCCACGTCATCAGTGCATGCGCAGTCACGTGATCAGTGCATGATAGCCACGTGATCAGTGCGTGCACAGTCCCATGATCAGCGCCTGTCAGTCACTGATCATTGCCTGATAAACACGTGATCAGTGCATGATGAGCCATGTGATCAGTGCCCGATCAGCCACGTCATCAGTGCATGCGCAGTCACGTCATCAGTGCATGATAGCCACGTGATCAGTGCATGCTCAGTCACGTGATCTGGACTTGATCAGCCACGTGATCAGTGCCTGCAGAGTCACGTGATCAGGGCCTGCTGAGCTGCGTGATTCCTGCCGGCTCATCTGCATGACAATTGCCATCTGAGCTGCGTGATTCCTGTCGGCTCATCTGCTTGACAATTGCCAGCTGAGCTGCGTGATTCCTGCCTGGTCACGTGCTTGATTATTGCCAGTTGAGCAGCATGATTCGTCACTGCTGAGCTCCATGCTTATTGCCTGCTGATTGCGTGGTTCGTGTCTGCTCAGCTCTTTGAGTATTGCCTCCTGAGGTCCCTGTTCGGTCGCCACCTGCCGGGGACCAGCCCCAACTGATCCAGGGTATTCGAAGGAGAGATGGCCTAGGCGACTATTTATATGCTAATCAGAGATGTCAAGAATAATAGTATGAGGAGAGCTCAGTAGGAAAATTCGGTGGAGAAAAGAGACTGAGTAGCTTGGTTTACGCGGAAGACCAATCAAACTTCAAGACAAGAAGTTTGCACCACTTACGTAGGCCGCAGGCGCCCTCTCGAATAGCGAAAGGTGCCTCACCCTAGACACCTTCTCGAGTGGGTCTTAGCAGCCCAGGCATAATTAGTAAGCGTGGTGGGTTCCGCGCTCCAGATGGAGACTCAGCTGGAAGTTAAAGGGAAGAATGACAAGGAACTTTATGAATTGGAGCTGTAAGTTAACTCTTTGACAGAGAGAGCGAGATGGTGGTGGGGGACAGCCCCCAGTGAAATCAGAGGTGAGAGCACAAAGCAATACAGTAGGCAGACTCCGGTTTTTTGGGGGGAGATGCTCGAGAATATCCGGGTGGACTCCTGAGGCTCGATCCCGCATTTGCGTATGCCGAGCCTCCTTCCTCATGACCTTTGTCCAGAGTGGAATGCCTCCCCGGCTCCCGGCACATGATCAGTGCATGCTCAGTCACGATATCAGTGCCTGCTCAGCCACGTGATCACTGACGGCACAGTCACGTGATCAGCGCCTCTCAGTCACGTGATCACCGTATGATAAACACGTGATCAGTGAACGACCAGCCACGTGATCACTGCATGCGCGGTCAGGTGGTCAGTTCCTGATCAGCCACCTGATCAGTGCGTGCACAGTCCCCTGATCAGCGCCTGTCAGTCACTGATCACTGCCTGATAAACACGTGATCAGTGCCCGAACAGCCACGTCATCAGTGCATGCGCAGTCACGTGATCAGTGCATGATAGCCACGTGATCAGTGCGTGCACAGTCCCATGATCAGCGCCTGTCAGTCACTGATCATTGCCTGATAAACACGTGATCAGTGCATGATGAGCCATGTGATCAGTGCCCGATCAGCCACGTCATCAGTGCATGCGCAGTCACGTCATCAGTGCATGATAGCCACGTGATCAGTGCATGCTCAGTCACGTGATCTGGACTTGATCAGCCACGTGATCAGTGCCTGCAGAGTCACGTGATCAGGGCCTGCTGAGCTGCGTGATTCCTGCCGGCTCATCTGCATGACAATTGCCATCTGAGCTGCGTGATTCCTGTCGGCTCATCTGCTTGACAATTGCCAGCTGAGCTGCGTGATTCCTGCCTGGTCACGTGCTTGATTATTGCCAGTTGAGCAGCATGATTCGTCACTGCTGAGCTCCATGCTTATTGCCTGCTGATTGCGTGGTTCGTGTCTGCTCAGCTCTTTGAGTATTGCCTCCTGAGGTCCCTGTTCGGTCGCCACCTGCCGGGGACCAGCCCCAACTGATCCAGGGTATTCGAAGGAGAGATGGCCTAGGCGACTATTTATATGCTAATCAGAGATGTCAAGAATAATAGTATGAGGAGAGCTCAGTAGGAAAATTCGGTGGAGAAAAGAGACTGAGTAGCTTGGTTTACGCGGAAGACCAATCAAACTTCAAGACAAGAAGTTTGCACCACTTACGTAGGCCGCAGGCGCCCTCTCGAATAGCGAAAGGTGCCTCACCCTAGACACCTTCTCGAGTGGGTCTTAGCAGCCCAGGCATAATTAGTAAGCGTGGTGGGTTCCGCGCTCCAGATGGAGACTCAGCTGGAAGTTAAAGGGAAGAATGACAAGGAACTTTATGAATTGGAGCTGTAAGTTACCTCTTTGACAGAGAGAGCGAGATGGTGGTGGGGGACAGCCCCCAGTGAAATCAGAGGTGAGAGCACAAAGCAATACAGTAGGCAGACTCCGGTTTTTTTGGGGGAGATGCTCGAGAATATCCGGGTGGACTCCTGAGGCTCGATCCCGCATTTGCGTATGCCGAGCCTCCTTCCTCATGACCTTTGTCCAGAGTGGAATGCCTCCCCGGCTCCCGGCACATGATCAGTGCATGCTCAGTCACGATATCAGTGCCTGCTCAGCCACGTGATCCCTGACGGCACAGTCACGTGATCAGCGCCTCTCAGTCACGTGATCACCGTATGATAAACACGTGATCAGTGAACGACCAGCCACGTGATCACTGCATGCGAGGTCAGGTGGTCAGTTCCTGATCAGCCACCTGATCAGTGCGTGCACAGTCCCCTGATCAGCGCCTGTCAGTCACTGATCACTGCCTGATAAACACGTGATCAGTGCCCGAACAGCCACGTCATCTGTGCATGCGCAGTCACGTGATCAGTGCATGATAGCCACGTGATCAGTGCGTGCACAGTCCCATGATCAGCGCCTGTCAGTCACTGATCATTGCCTGATAAACACGTGATCAGTGCATGATGAGCCATGTGATCAGTGCCCGATCAGCCACGTCATCAGTCCATGCGCAGTCACGTGAACTGGACTTGATCAGCCACGTGATCAGTGCCTGCAGAGTCACGTGATCAGGGCCTGCTGAGCTGCGTGATTCCTGCCGGCTCATCTGCATGACAATTGCCATCTGAGCTGCGTGATTCCTGTCGGCTCATCTGCTTGACAATTGCCAGCTGAGCTGCGTGATTCCTGCCTGGTCACGTGCTTGATTATTGCCAGTTGAGCAGCATGATTCGTCACTGCTGAGCTCCATGCTTATTGCCTGCTGATTGCGTGGTTCGTGTCTGCTCAGCTCTTTGAGTATTGCCTCCTGAGGTCCCTGTTCGGTCGCCACCTGCCGGGGACCAGCCCCAACTGATCCAGGGTATTCGAAGGAGAGATGGCCTAGGCGACTATTTATATGCTAATCAGAGATGTCAAGAATAATAGTATGAGGAGAGCTCAGTAGGAAAATTCGGTGGAGAAAAGAGACTGAGTAGCTTGGTTTACGCGGAAGACCAATCAAACTTCAAGACAAGAAGTTTGCACCACTTACGTAGGCCGCAGGCGCCCTCTCGAATAGCGAAAGGTGCCTCACCCTAGACACCTTCTCGAGTGGGTCTTAGCAGCCCAGGCATAATTAGTAAGCGTGGTGGGTTCCGCGCTCCAGATGGAGACTCAGCTGGAAGTTAAAGGGAAGAATGACAAGGAACTTTATGAATTGGAGCTGTAAGTTACCTCTTTGACAGAGAGAGCGAGATGGTGGTGGGGGACAGCCCCCAGTGAAATCAGAGGTGAGAGCACAAAGCAATACAGTAGGCAGACTCCGGTTTTTTTGGGGGGAGATGCTCGAGAATATCCGGGTGGACTCCTGAGGCTCGATCCCGCATTTGCGTATGCCGAGCCTCCTTCCTCATGACCTTTGTCCAGAGTGGAATGCCTCCCCGGCTCCCGGCACATGATCAGTGCATGCTCAGTCACGATATCAGTGCCTGCTCAGCCACGTGATCACTGACGGCACAGTCACGTGATCAGCGCCTCTCAGTCACGTGATCACCGTATGATAAACACGTGATCAGTGAACGACCAGCCAGGTGATCACTGCATGCGCGGTCAGGTGGTCAGTTCCTGATCAGCCACCTGATCAGTGCGTGCACAGTCCCCTGATCAGCGCCTGTCAGTCACTGATCACTGCCTGATAAACCCGTGATCAGTGCCCGAACAGCCACGTCATCAGTGCATGCGCAGTCACGTGATCAGTGCATGATAGCCACGTGATCAGTGCGTGCACAGTCCCATGATCAGCGCCTGTCAGTCACTGATCATTGCCTGATAAACACGTGATCAGTGCATGATGAGCCATGTGATCAGTGCCCGATCAGCCACGTCATCAGTGCATGCGCAGTCACGTCATCAGTGCATGATAGCCACGTGATCAGTGCATGCTCACAGTGATCACGTGTGATCAGCCGTCAGCATGAGTCAGCCAGTGCATGATAGCCACGTGATCAGTGCCTGCTCAGTCACGTGATCTGGACTTGATCAGCCACGTGATCAGTGCCTGCAGAGTCACGTGATCAGGGCCTGCTGAGCTGCGTGATTCCTGCCGGCTCATCTGCATGACAATTGCCATCTGAGCTGCGTGATTCCTGTCGGCTCATCTGCTTGACAATTGCCAGCTGAGCTGCGTGATTCCTGCCTGGTCACGTGCTTGATTATTGCCAGTTGAGCAGCATGATTCGTCACTGCTGAGCTCCATGCTTATTGCCTGCTGATTGCGTGGTTCGTGTCTGCTCAGCTCTTTGAGTATTGCCTCCTGAGGTCCCTGTTCGGTCGCCACCTGCCGGGGACCAGCCCCAACTGATCCAGGGTATTCGAAGGAGAGATGGCCTAGGCGACTATTTATATGCTAATCAGAGATGTCAAGAATAATAGTATGAGGAGAGCTCAGTAGGAAAATTCGGTGGAGAAAAGAGACTGAGGAGCTTGGTTTACGCGGAAGACCAATCAAACTTCAAGACAAGAAGTTTGCACCACTTACGTAGGCCGCAGGCGCCCTCTCGAATAGCGAAAGGTGCCTCACCCTAGACACCTTCTCGAGTGGGTCTTAGCAGCCCAGGCATAATTAGGAAGCGTGGTGGGTTCCGCGCTCCAGATGGAGACTCAGCTGGAAGTTAAAGGGAAGAATGACAAGGAACTTTATGAATTGGAGCTGTAAGTTACCTCTTTGACAGAGAGAGCGAGATGGTGGTGGGGGACAGCCCCCAGTGAAATCAGAGGTGAGAGCACAAAGCAATACAGTAGGCAGACTCCGGTTTTTTTGGGGGGAGATGCTCGAGAATATCCGGGTGGACTCCTGAGGCTCGATCCCGCATTTGCGTATGCCGAGCCTCCTTCCTCATGACCTTTGTCCAGAGTGGAATGCCTCCCCGGCTCCCGGCACATGATCAGTGCATGCTCAGTCACGATATCAGTGCCTGCTCAGCCACGTGATCACTGACGGCACAGTCACGTGATCAGCGCCTCTCAGTCACGTGATCACCGTATGATAAACACGTGATCAGTGAACGACCAGCCAGGTGATCACTGCATGCGCGGTCAGGTGGTCAGTTCCTGATCAGCCACCTGATCAGTGCGTGCACAGTCCCCTGATCAGCGCCTGTCAGTCACTGATCACTGCCTGATAAACCCGTGATCAGTGCCCGAACAGCCACGTCATCAGTGCATGCGCAGTCACGTGATCAGTGCATGATAGCCACGTGATCAGTGCGTGCACAGTCCCATGATCAGCGCCTGTCAGTCACTGATCATTGCCTGAGAAACACGTGATCAGTGCATGATGAGCCATGTGATCAGTGCCCGATCAGCCCCGTCATCAGTGCATGATCGCCACGTGATCAGTGCCTGCTCAGTCACGTGATCTGGACTTGATCAGCCACGTGATCAGTGCCTGCAGAGTCACGTGATCAGGGCCTGCTGAGCTGCGTGATTCCTGCCGGCTCATCTGCATGACAATTGCCATCTGAGCTGCGTGATTCCTGTCGGCTCATCTGCTTGACAATTGCCAGCTGAGCTGCGTGATTCCTGCCTGGTCACGTGCTTGATTATTGCCAGTTGAGCAGCATGATTCGTCACTGCTGAGCTCCATGCTTATTGCCTGCTGATTGCGTGGTTCGTGTCTGCTCAGCTCTTTGAGTATTGCCTCCTGAGGTCCCTGTTCGGTCGCCACCTGCCGGGGACCAGCCCCAACTGATCCAGGGTATTCGAAGGAGAGATGGCCTAGGCGACTATTTATATGCTAATCAGAGATGTCAAGAATAATAGTATGAGGAGAGCTCAGTAGGAAAATTCGGTGGAGAAAAGAGACTGAGTAGCTTGGTTTACGCGGAAGACCAATCAAACTTCAAGACAAGAAGTTTGCACCACTTACGTAGGCCGCAGGCGCCCTCTCGAATAGCGAAAGGTGCCTCACCCTAGACACCTTCTCGAGTGGGTCTTAGCAGCCCAGGCATAATTAGTAAGCGTGGTGGGTTCCGCGCTCCAGATGGAGACTCAGCTGGAAGTTAAAGGGAAGAATGACAAGGAACTTTATGAATTGGAGCTGTAAGTTAACTCTTTGACAGAGAGAGCGAGATGGTGGTGGGGGACAGCCCCCAGTGAAATCAGAGGTGAGAGCACAAAGCAATACAGTAGGCAGACTCCGGTTTTTTTGGGGGGAGATGCTCGAGAATATCCGGGTGGACTCCTGAGGCTCGATCCCGCATTTGCGTATGCCGAGCCTCCTTCCTCATGACCTTTGTCCAGAGTGGAATGCCTCCCCGGCTCCCGGCACATGATCAGTGCATGCTCAGTCACGATATCAGTGCCTGCTCAGCCACGTGATCACTGACGGCACAGTCACGTGATCAGCGCCTCTCAGTCACGTGATCACCGTATGATAAACACGTGATCAGTGAACGACCAGCCACGTGATCACTGCATGCGCGGTCAGGTGGTCAGTTCCTGATCAGCCACCTGATCAGTGCGTGCACAGTCCCCTGATCAGCGCCTGTCAGTCACTGATCACTGCCTGATAAACACGTGATCAGTGCCCGAACAGCCACGTCATCAGTGCATGCGCAGTCACGTGATCAGTGCATGATAGCCACGTGATCAGTGCGTGCACAGTCCCATGATCAGCGCCTGTCAGTCACTGATCATTGCCTGATAAACACGTGATCAGTGCATGATGAGCCATGTGATCAGTGCCCGATCAGCCACGTCATCAGTGCATGCGCAGTCACGTCATCAGTGCATGATAGCCACGTGATCAGTGCATGCTCAGTCACGTGATCTGGACTTGATCAGCCACGTGATCAGTGCCTGCAGAGTCACGTGATCAGGGCCTGCTGAGCTGCGTGATTCCTGCCGGCTCATCTGCATGACAATTGCCATCTGAGCTGCGTGATTCCTGTCGGCTCATCTGCTTGACAATTGCCAGCTGAGCTGCGTGATTCCTGCCTGGTCACGTGCTTGATTATTGCCAGTTGAGCAGCATGATTCGTCACTGCTGAGCTCCATGCTTATTGCCTGCTGATTGCGTGGTTCGTGTCTGCTCAGCTCTTTGAGTATTGCCTCCTGAGGTCCCTGTTCGGTCGCCACCTGCCGGGGACCAGCCCCAACTGATCCAGGGTATTCGAAGGAGAGATGGCCTAGGCGACTATTTATATGCTAATCAGAGATGTCAAGAATAATAGTATGAGGAGAGCTCAGTAGGAAAATTCGGTGGAGAAAAGAGACTGAGTAGCTTGGTTTACGCGGAAGACCAATCAAACTTCAAGACAAGAAGTTTGCACCACTTACGTAGGCCGCAGGCGCCCTCTCGAATAGCGAAAGGTGCCTCACCCTAGACACCTTCTCGAGTGGGTCTTAGCAGCCCAGGCATAATTAGTAAGCGTGGTGGGTTCCGCGCTCCAGATGGAGACTCAGCTGGAAGTTAAAGGGAAGAATGACAAGGAACTTTATGAATTGGAGCTGTAAGTTAACTCTTTGACAGAGAGAGCGAGATGGTGGTGGGGGACAGCCCCCAGTGAAATCAGAGGTGAGAGCACAAAGCAATACAGTAGGCAGACTCCGGTTTTTTTGGGGGAGATGCTCGAGAATATCCGGGTGGACTCCTGAGGCTCGATCCCGCATTTGCGTATGCCGAGCCTCCTTCCTCATGACCTTTGTCCAGAGTGGAATGCCTCCCCGGCTCCCGGCACATGATCAGTGCATGCTCAGTCACGATATCAGTGCCTGCTCAGCCACGTGATCACTGACGGCACAGTCACGTGATCAGCGCCTCTCAGTCACGTGATCACCGTATGATAAACACGTGATCAGTGAACGACCAGCCACGTGATCACTGCATGCGCGGTCAGGTGGTCAGTTCCTGATCAGCCACCTGATCAGTGCGTGCACAGTCCCCTGATCAGCGCCTGTCAGTCACTGATCACTGCCTGATAAACACGTGATCAGTGCCCGAACAGCCACGTCATCAGTGCATGCGCAGTCACGTGATCAGTGCATGATAGCCACGTGATCAGTGCGTGCACAGTCCCATGATCAGCGCCTGTCAGTCACTGATCATTGCCTGATAAACACGTGATCAGTGCATGATGAGCCATGTGATCAGTGCCCGATCAGCCACGTCATCAGTGCATGCGCAGTCACGTCATCAGTGCATGATAGCCACGTGATCAGTGCATGCTCAGTCACGTGATCTGGACTTGATCAGCCACGTGATCAGTGCCTGCAGAGTCACGTGATCAGGGCCTGCTGAGCTGCGTGATTCCTGCCGGCTCATCTGCATGACAATTGCCATCTGAGCTGCGTGATTCCTGTCGGCTCATCTGCTTGACAATTGCCAGCTGAGCTGCGTGATTCCTGCCTGGTCACGTGCTTGATTATTGCCAGTTGAGCAGCATGATTCGTCACTGCTGAGCTCCATGCTTATTGCCTGCTGATTGCGTGGTTCGTGTCTGCTCAGCTCTTTGAGTATTGCCTCCTGAGGTCCCTGTTCGGTCGCCACCTGCCGGGGACCAGCCCCAACTGATCCAGGGTATTCGAAGGAGAGATGGCCTAGGCGACTATTTATATGCTAATCAGAGATGTCAAGAATAATAGTATGAGGAGAGCTCAGTAGGAAAATTCGGTGGAGAAAAGAGACTGAGTAGCTTGGTTTACGCGGAAGACCAATCAAACTTCAAGACAAGAAGTTTGCACCACTTACGTAGGCCGCAGGCGCCCTCTCGAATAGCGAAAGGTGCCTCACCCTAGACACCTTCTCGAGTGGGTCTTAGCAGCCCAGGCATAATTAGTAAGCGTGGTGGGTTCCGCGCTCCAGATGGAGACTCAGCTGGAAGTTAAAGGGAAGAATGACAAGGAACTTTATGAATTGGAGCTGTAAGTTAACTCTTTGACAGAGAGAGCGAGATGGTGGTGGGGGACAGCCCCCAGTGAAATCAGAGGTGAGAGCACAAAGCAATACAGTAGGCAGACTCCGGTTTTTTGGGGGAGATGCTCGAGAATATCCGGGTGGACTCCTGAGGCTCGATCCCGCATTTGCGTATGCCGAGCCTCCTTCCTCATGACCTTTGTCCAGAGTGGAATGCCTCCCCGGCTCCCGGCACATGATCAGTGCATGCTCAGTCACGATATCAGTGCCTGCTCAGCCACGTGATCACTGACGGCACAGTCACGTGATCAGCGCCTCTCAGTCACGTGATCACCGTATGATAAACACGTGATCAGTGAACGACCAGCCACGTGATCACTGCATGCGCGGTCAGGTGGTCAGTTCCTGATCAGCCACCTGATCAGTGCGTGCACAGTCCCCTGATCAGCGCCTGTCAGTCACTGATCACTGCCTGATAAACACGTGATCAGTGCCCGAACAGCCACGTCATCAGTGCATGCGCAGTCACGTGATCAGTGCATGATAGCCACGTGATCAGTGCGTGCACAGTCCCATGATCAGCGCCTGTCAGTCACTGATCATTGCCTGATAAACACGTGATCAGTGCATGATGAGCCATGTGATCAGTGCCCGATCAGCCACGTCATCAGTGCATGCGCAGTCACGTCATCAGTGCATGATAGCCACGTGATCAGTGCATGCTCAGTCACGTGATCTGGACTTGATCAGCCACGTGATCAGTGCCTGCAGAGTCACGTGATCAGGGCCTGCTGAGCTGCGTGATTCCTGCCGGCTCATCTGCATGACAATTGCCATCTGAGCTGCGTGATTCCTGTCGGCTCATCTGCTTGACAATTGCCAGCTGAGCTGCGTGATTCCTGCCTGGTCACGTGCTTGATTATTGCCAGTTGAGCAGCATGATTCGTCACTGCTGAGCTCCATGCTTATTGCCTGCTGATTGCGTGGTTCGTGTCTGCTCAGCTCTTTGAGTATTGCCTCCTGAGGTCCCTGTTCGGTCGCCACCTGCCGGGGACCAGCCCCAACTGATCCAGGGTATTCGAAGGAGAGATGGCCTAGGCGACTATTTATATGCTAATCAGAGATGTCAAGAATAATAGTATGAGGAGAGCTCAGTAGGAAAATTCGGTGGAGAAAAGAGACTGAGTAGCTTGGTTTACGCGGAAGACCAATCAAACTTCAAGACAAGAAGTTTGCACCACTTACGTAGGCCGCAGGCGCCCTCTCGAATAGCGAAAGGTGCCTCACCCTAGACACCTTCTCGAGTGGGTCTTAGCAGCCCAGGCATAATTAGTAAGCGTGGTGGGTTCCGCGCTCCAGATGGAGACTCAGCTGGAAGTTAAAGGGAAGAATGACAAGGAACTTTATGAATTGGAGCTGTAAGTTAACTCTTTGACAGAGAGAGCGAGATGGTGGTGGGGGACAGCCCCCAGTGAAATCAGAGGTGAGAGCACAAAGCAATACAGTAGGCAGACTCCGGTTTTTTTGGGGGGAGATGCTCGAGAATATCCGGGTGGACTCCTGAGGCTCGATCCCGCATTTGCGTATGCCGAGCCTCCTTCCTCATGACCTTTGTCCAGAGTGGAATGCCTCCCCGGCTCCCGGCACATGATCAGTGCATGCTCAGTCACGATATCAGTGCCTGCTCAGCCACGTGATCACTGACGGCACAGTCACGTGATCAGCGCCTCTCAGTCACGTGATCACCGTATGATAAACACGTGATCAGTGAACGACCAGCCACGTGATCACTGCATGCGCGGTCAGGTGGTCAGTTCCTGATCAGCCACCTGATCAGTGCGTGCACAGTCCCCTGATCAGCGCCTGTCAGTCACTGATCACTGCCTGATAAACACGTGATCAGTGCCCGAACAGCCACGTCATCAGTGCATGCGCAGTCACGTGATCAGTGCATGATAGCCACGTGATCAGTGCGTGCACAGTCCCATGATCAGCGCCTGTCAGTCACTGATCATTGCCTGATAAACACGTGATCAGTGCATGATGAGCCATGTGATCAGTGCCCGATCAGCCACGTCATCAGTGCATGCGCAGTCACGTCATCAGTGCATGATAGCCACGTGATCAGTGCATGCTCAGTCACGTGATCTGGACTTGATCAGCCACGTGATCAGTGCCTGCAGAGTCACGTGATCAGGGCCTGCTGAGCTGCGTGATTCCTGCCGGCTCATCTGCATGACAATTGCCATCTGAGCTGCGTGATTCCTGTCGGCTCATCTGCTTGACAATTGCCAGCTGAGCTGCGTGATTCCTGCCTGGTCACGTGCTTGATTATTGCCAGTTGAGCAGCATGATTCGTCACTGCTGAGCTCCATGCTTATTGCCTGCTGATTGCGTGGTTCGTGTCTGCTCAGCTCTTTGAGTATTGCCTCCTGAGGTCCCTGTTCGGTCGCCACCTGCCGGGGACCAGCCCCAACTGATCCAGGGTATTCGAAGGAGAGATGGCCTAGGCGACTATTTATATGCTAATCAGAGATGTCAAGAATAATAGTATGAGGAGAGCTCAGTAGGAAAATTCGGTGGAGAAAAGAGACTGAGTAGCTTGGTTTACGCGGAAGACCAATCAAACTTCAAGACAAGAAGTTTGCACCACTTACGTAGGCCGCAGGCGCCCTCTCGAATAGCGAAAGGTGCCTCACCCTAGACACCTTCTCGAGTGGGTCTTAGCAGCCCAGGCATAATTAGTAAGCGTGGTGGGTTCCGCGCTCCAGATGGAGACTCAGCTGGAAGTTAAAGGGAAGAATGACAAGGAACTTTATGAATTGGAGCTGTAAGTTAACTCTTTGACAGAGAGAGCGAGATGGTGGTGGGGGACAGCCCCCAGTGAAATCAGAGGTGAGAGCACAAAGCAATACAGTAGGCAGACTCCGGTTTTTTTGGGGGGAGATGCTCGAGAATATCCGGGTGGACTCCTGAGGCTCGATCCCGCATTTGCGTATGCCGAGCCTCCTTCCTCATGACCTTTGTCCAGAGTGGAATGCCTCCCCGGCTCCCGGCACATGATCAGTGCATGCTCAGTCACGATATCAGTGCCTGCTCAGCCACGTGATCACTGACGGCACAGTCACGTGATCAGCGCCTCTCAGTCACGTGATCACCGTATGATAAACACGTGATCAGTGAACGACCAGCCACGTGATCACTGCATGCGCGGTCAGGTGGTCAGTTCCTGATCAGCCACCTGATCAGTGCGTGCACAGTCCCCTGATCAGCGCCTGTCAGTCACTGATCACTGCCTGATAAACACGTGATCAGTGCCCGAACAGCCACGTCATCAGTGCATGCGCAGTCACGTGATCAGTGCATGATAGCCACGTGATCAGTGCGTGCACAGTCCCATGATCAGCGCCTGTCAGTCACTGATCATTGCCTGATAAACACGTGATCAGTGCATGATGAGCCATGTGATCAGTGCCCGATCAGCCACGTCATCAGTGCATGCGCAGTCACGTCATCAGTGCATGATAGCCACGTGATCAGTGCATGCTCAGTCACGTGATCTGGACTTGATCAGCCACGTGATCAGTGCCTGCAGAGTCACGTGATCAGGGCCTGCTGAGCTGCGTGATTCCTGCCGGCTCATCTGCATGACAATTGCCATCTGAGCTGCGTGATTCCTGTCGGCTCATCTGCTTGACAATTGCCAGCTGAGCTGCGTGATTCCTGCCTGGTCACGTGCTTGATTATTGCCAGTTGAGCAGCATGATTCGTCACTGCTGAGCTCCATGCTTATTGCCTGCTGATTGCGTGGTTCGTGTCTGCTCAGCTCTTTGAGTATTGCCTCCTGAGGTCCCTGTTCGGTCGCCACCTGCCGGGGACCAGCCCCAACTGATCCAGGGTATTCGAAGGAGAGATGGCCTAGGCGACTATTTATATGCTAATCAGAGATGTCAAGAATAATAGTATGAGGAGAGCTCAGTAGGAAAATTCGGTGGAGAAAAGAGACTGAGTAGCTTGGTTTACGCGGAAGACCAATCAAACTTCAAGACAAGAAGTTTGCACCACTTACGTAGGCCGCAGGCGCCCTCTCGAATAGCGAAAGGTGCCTCACCCTAGACACCTTCTCGAGTGGGTCTTAGCAGCCCAGGCATAATTAGTAAGCGTGGTGGGTTCCGCGCTCCAGATGGAGACTCAGCTGGAAGTTAAAGGGAAGAATGACAAGGAACTTTATGAATTGGAGCTGTAAGTTAACTCTTTGACAGAGAGAGCGAGATGGTGGTGGGGGACAGCCCCCAGTGAAATCAGAGGTGAGAGCACAAAGCAATACAGTAGGCAGACTCCGGTTTTTTTGGGGGGAGATGCTCGAGAATATCCGGGTGGACTCCTGAGGCTCGATCCCGCATTTGCGTATGCCGAGCCTCCTTCCTCATGACCTTTGTCCAGAGTGGAATGCCTCCCCGGCTCCCGGCACATGATCAGTGCATGCTCAGTCACGATATCAGTGCCTGCTCAGCCACGTGATCACTGACGGCACAGTCACGTGATCAGCGCCTCTCAGTCACGTGATCACCGTATGATAAACACGTGATCAGTGAACGACCAGCCACGTGATCACTGCATGCGTGGTCAGGTGGTCAGTTCCTGATCAGCCACCTGATCAGTGCGTGCACAGTCCCCTGATCAGCGCCTGTCAGTCACTGATCACTGCCTGATAAACACGTGATCAGTGCCCGAACAGCCACGTCATCAGTGCATGCGCAGTCACGTGATCAGTGCATGATAGCCACGTGATCAGTGCGTGCACAGTCCCATGATCAGCGCCTGTCAGTCACTGATCATTGCCTGATAAACACGTGATCAGTGCATGATGAGCCATGTGATCAGTGCCCGATCAGCCACGTCATCAGTGCATGCGCAGTCACGTCATCAGTGCATGATAGCCACGTGATCAGTGCATGCTCAGTCACGTGATCTGGACTTGATCAGCCACGTGATCAGTGCCTGCAGAGTCACGTGATCAGGGCCTGCTGAGCTGCGTGATTCCTGCCGGCTCATCTGCATGACAATTGCCATCTGAGCTGCGTGATTCCTGTCGGCTCATCTGCTTGACAATTGCCAGCTGAGCTGCGTGATTCCTGCCTGGTCACGTGCTTGATTATTGCCAGTTGAGCAGCATGATTCGTCACTGCTGAGCTCCATGCTTATTGCCTGCTGATTGCGTGGTTCGTGTCTGCTCAGCTCTTTGAGTATTGCCTCCTGAGGTCCCTGTTCGGTCGCCACCTGCCGGGGACCAGCCCCAACTGATCCAGGGTATTCGAAGGAGAGATGGCCTAGGCGACTATTTATATGCTAATCAGAGATGTCAAGAATAATAGTATGAGGAGAGCTCAGTAGGAAAATTCGGTGGAGAAAAGAGACTGAGTAGCTTGGTTTACGCGGAAGACCAATCAAACTTCAAGACAAGAAGTTTGCACCACTTAAGGCCGCAGGCGCCCTCTCGAATAGCGAAAGGTGCCTCACCCTAGACACCTTCTCGAGTGGGTCTTAGCAGCCCAGGCATAATTAGTAAGCGTGGTGGGTTCCGCGCTCCAGATGGAGACTCAGCTGGAAGTTAAAGGGAAGAATGACAAGGAACTTTATGAATTGGAGCTGTAAGTTAACTCTTTGACAGAGAGAGCGAGATGGTGGTGGGGGACAGCCCCCAGTGAAATCAGAGGTGAGAGCACAAAGCAATACAGTAGGCAGACTCCGGTTTTTTTGGGGGAGATGCTCGAGAATATCCGGGTGGACTCCTGAGGCTCGATCCCGCATTTGCGTATGCCGAGCCTCCTTCCTCATGACCTTTGTCCAGAGTGGAATGCCTCCCCGGCTCCCGGCACATGATCAGTGCATGCTCAGTCACGATATCAGTGCCTGCTCAGCCACGTGATCACTGACGGCACAGTCACGTGATCAGCGCCTCTCAGTCACGTGATCACCGTATGATAAACACGTGATCAGTGAACGACCAGCCACGTGATCACTGCATGCGCGGTCAGGTGGTCAGTTCCTGATCAGCCACCTGATCAGTGCGTGCACAGTCCCCTGATCAGCGCCTGTCAGTCACTGATCACTGCCTGATAAACACGTGATCAGTGCCCGAACAGCCACGTCATCAGTGCATGCGCAGTCACGTGATCAGTGCATGATAGCCACGTGATCAGTGCGTGCACAGTCCCATGATCAGCGCCTGTCAGTCACTGATCATTGCCTGATAAACACGTGATCAGTGCATGATGAGCCATGTGATCAGTGCCCGATCAGCCACGTCATCAGTGCATGCGCAGTCACGTCATCAGTGCATGATAGCCACGTGATCAGTGCCTGCTCAGTCACGTGATCTGGACTTGATCAGCCACGTGATCAGTGCCTGCAGAGTCACGTGATCAGGGCCTGCTGAGCTGCGTGATTCCTGCCGGCTCATCTGCATGACAATTGCCATCTGAGCTGCGTGATTCCTGTCGGCTCATCTGCTTGACAATTGCCAGCTGAGCTGCGTGATTCCTGCCTGGTCACGTGCTTGATTATTGCCAGTTGAGCAGCATGATTCGTCACTGCTGAGCTCCATGCTTATTGCCTGCTGATTGCGTGGTTCGTGTCTGCTCAGCTCTTTGAGTATTGCCTCCTGAGGTCCCTGTTCGGTCGCCACCTGCCGGGGACCAGCCCCAACTGATCCAGGGTATTCGAAGGAGAGATGGCCTAGGCGACTATTTATATGCTAATCAGAGATGTCAAGAATAATAGTATGAGGAGAGCTCAGTAGGAAAATTCGGTGGAGAAAAGAGACTGAGTAGCTTGGTTTACGCGGAAGACCAATCAAACTTCAAGACAAGAAGTTTGCACCACTTACGTAGGCCGCAGGCGCCCTCTCGAATGGCGAAAGGTGCCTCACCCTAGACACCTTCTCGAGTGGGTCTTAGCAGCCCAGGCATAATTAGGAAGCGTGGTGGGTTCCGCGCTCCAGATGGAGACTCAGCTGGAAGTTAAAGGGAAGAATGACAAGGAACTTTATGAATTGGAGCTGTAAGTTACCTCTTTGACAGAGAGAGCGAGATGGTGGTGGGGGACAGCCCCCAGTGAAATCAGAGGTGAGAGCACAAAGCAATACAGTAGGCAGACTCCGGTTTTTTTGGGGGGAGATGCTCGAGAATATCCGGGTGGACTCCTGAGGCTCGATCCCGCATTTGCGTATGCCGAGCCTCCTTCCTCATGACCTTTGTCCAGAGTGGAATGCCTCCCCGGCTCCCGGCACATGATCAGTGCATGCTCAGTCACGATGTCAGTGCCTGCTCAGCCACGTGATCACTGACGGCACAGTCACGTGATCAGCGCCTCTCAGTCACGTGATCACCCTATGATAAACACGTGATCAGTGAACGACCAGCCACGTGATCACTGCATGCGCGGTCAGGTGGTCAGTTCCTGATCAGCCACCTGATCAGTGCGTGCACAGTCCCCTGATCAGCGCCTGTCAGTCACTGATCACTGCCTGATAAACACGTGATCAGTGCCCGAACAGCCACGTCATCAGTGCATGCGCAGTCACGTGATCAGTGCATGATAGCCACGTGATCAGTGCGTGCACAGTCCCATGATCAGCGCCTGACAGTCACTGATCATTGCCTGAAAAACACGTGATCAGTGCATGATGAGCCATGTGATCAGTGCCCGATCAGCCACGTCATCAGTGCATGCGCAGTCACGTCATCAGTGCATGATAGCCACGTGATCAGTGCCTGCTCAGTCACGTGATCTGGACTTGATCAGCCACGTGATCAGTGCCTGCAGAGTCACGTGATCAGGGCCTGCTGAGCTGCGTGATTCCTGCCGGCTCATCTGCATGACAATTGCCATCTGAGCTGCGTGATTCCTGTCGGCTCATCTGCTTGACAATTGCCAGCTGAGCTGCGTGATTCCTGCCTGGTCACGTGCTTGATTATTGCCAGTTGAGCAGCATGATTCGTCACTGCTGAGCTCCATGCTTATTGCCTGCTGATTGCGTGGTTCGTGTCTGCTCAGCTCTTTGAGTATTGCCTCCTGAGGTCCCTGTTCGGTCGCCACCTGCCGGGGACCAGCCCCAACTGATCCAGGGTATTCGAAGGAGAGATGGCCTAGGCGACTATTTATATGCTAATCAGAGATGTCAAGAATAATAGTATGAGGAGAGCTCAGTAGGAAAATTCGGTGGAGAAAAGAGACTGAGGAGCTTGGTTTACGCGGAAGACCAATCAAACTTCAAGACAAGAAGTTTGCACCACTTACGTAGGCCGCAGGCGCCCTCTCGAATGGCGAAAGGTGCCTCAGCCTAGACACCTTCTCGAGTGGGTCTTAGCAGCCCAGGCATAATTAGGAAGCGTGGTGGGTTCCGCGCTCCAGATGGAGACTCAGCTGGAAGTTAAAGGGAAGAATGACAAGGAACTTTATGAATTGGAGCTGTAAGTTACCTCTTTGACAGAGAGAGCGAGATGGTGGTGGGGGACAGCCCCCAGTGAAATCAGAGGTGAGAGCACAAAGCAATACAGTAGGCAGACTCCGGTTTTTTTGGGGGGAGATGCTCGAGAATATCCGGGTGGACTCCTGAGGCTCGATCCCGCATTTGCGTATGCCGAGCCTCCTTCCTCATGACCTTTGTCCAGAGTGGAATGCCTCCCCGGCTCCCGGCACATGATCAGTGCATGCTCAGTCACGATATCAGTGCCTGCTCAGCCACGTGATCACTGACGGCACAGTCACGTGATCAGCGCCTCTCAGTCACGTGATCACCGTATGATAAACACGTGATCAGTGAGCGACCAGCCAGGTGATCACTGCATGCACGGTCAGGTGGTCAGTTCCTGATCAGCCACCTGATCAGTGCGTGCACAGTCCCCTGATCAGCGCCTGTCAGTCACTGATCACTGCCTGATAAACCCGTGATCAGTGCCCGAACAGCCACGTCATCAGTGCATGCGCAGTCACGTGATCAGTGCATGATAGCCACGTGATCAGTGCGTGCACAGTCCCATGATCAGCGCCTGTCAGTCACTGATCATTGCCTGATAAACACGTGATCAGTGCATGATGAGCCATGTGATCAGTGCCCGATCAGCCACGTCATCAGTGCATGCGCAGTCACGTCATCAGTGCATGATAGCCACGTGATCAGTGCCTGCTCAGTCACGTGATCTGGACTTGATCAGCCACGTGATCAGTGCCTGCAGAGTCACGTGATCAGGGCCTGCTGAGCTGCGTGATTCCTGCCGGCTCATCTGCATGACAATTGCCATCTGAGCTGCGTGATTTCTGTCGGCTCATCTGCTTGACAATTGTCAGCTGAGCTGCGTGATTCCTGCCTGGTCACGTGCTTGATTATTGCCAGTTGAGCAGCATGATTCGTCACTGCTGAGCTCCATGCTTATTGCCTGCTGATTGCGTGGTTCGTGTCTGCTCAGCTCTTTGAGTATTGCCTCCTGAGGTCCCTGTTCGGTCGCCACCTGCCGGGGACCAGCCCCAACTGATCCAGGGTATTCGAAGGAGAGATGGCCTAGGCGACTATTTATATGCTAATCAGAGATGTCAAGAATAATAGTATGAGGAGAGCTCAGTAGGAAAATTCGGTGGAGAAAAGAGACTGAGGAGCTTGGTTTACGCGGAAGACCAATCAAACTTCAAGACAAGAAGTTTGCACCACTTACGTAGGCCGCAGGCGCCCTCTCGAATGGCGAAAGGTGCCTCACCCTAGACACCTTCTCGAGTGGGTCTTAGCAGCCCAGGCATAATTAGGAAGCGTGGTGGGTTCCGCGCTCCAGATGGAGACTCAGCTGGAAGTTAAAGGGAAGAATGACAAGGAACTTTATGAATTGGAGCTGTAAGTTACCTCTTTGACAGAGAGAGCGAGATGGTGGTGGGGGACAGCCCCCAGTGAAATCAGAGGTGAGAGCACAAAGCAATACAGTAGGCAGACTCCGGTTTTTTTGGGGGAGATGCTCGAGAATATCCGGGTGGACTCCTGAGGCTCGATCCCGCATTTGCGTATGCCGAGCCTCCTTCCTCATGACCTTTGTCCAGAGTGGAATGCCTCCCCGGCTCCCGGCACATGATCAGTGCATGCTCAGTCACGATATCAGTGCCTGCTCAGCCACGTGATCACTGACGGCACAGTCACGTGATCAGCGCCTCTCAGTCACGTGATCACCGTATGATAAACACGTGATCAGTGAACGACCAGCCAGGTGATCACTGCATGCGCGGTCAGGTGGTCAGTTCCTGATCAGCCACCTGATCAGTGCGTGCACAGTCCCTGATCAGCGCCTGTCAGTCACTGATCACTGCCTGATAAACCGTGATCAGTGCATCATCAGTGCATGCCGTGATCAGTGCATGACCACGCAGTGCGTGCACAGTCCCATGATCAGCGCCTGTCAGTCACTGATCAGCCTGACATGTCAGTGCATGATGCCATGATCAGTGCATCAGCCACGTCATCAGTGCATGCGCAGTCACGTGATCAGTGCATGATAGCCACGTGATCAGTGCACAGTCCCATGATCAGCGCCTGTCAGTCACTGATCATTGCCTGATAAACACGTGATCAGTGCATGATGAGCCATGTGATCAGTGCCCGATCAACCACGTCATCAGTGCATGCGCAGTCACGTCATCAGTGCATGATAGCCACGTGATCAGTGCCTGCTCAGTCACGTGATCTGGACTTGATCAGCCACGTGATCAGTGCCTGCAGAGTCACGTGATCGGGGCCTGCTGAGCTGCGTGATTCCTGCCGGCTCATCTGCATGACAATTGCCATCTGAGCTGCGTGATTCCTGTCGGCTCATCTGCTTGACAATTGCCAGCTGAGCTGCGTGATTCCTGCCTGGTCACGTGCTTGATTATTGCCAGTTGAGCAGCATGATTCGTCACTGCTGAGCTCCATGCTTATTGCCTGCTGATTGCGTGGTTCGTGTCTGCTCAGCTCTTTGAGTATTGCCTCCTGAGGTCCCTGTTCGGTCGCCACCTGCCGGGGACCAGCCCCAACTGATCCAGGGTATTCGAAGGAGAGATGGCCTAGGCGACTATTTATATGCTAATCAGAGATGTCAAGAATAATAGTATGAGGAGAGCTCAGTAGGAAAATTCGGTGGAGAAAAGAGACTGAGGAGCTTGGTTTACGCGGAAGACCAATCAAACTTCAAGACAAGAAGTTTGCACCACTTACGTAGGCCGCAGGCGCCCTCTCGAATGGCGAAAGGTGCCTCACCCTAGACACCTTCTCGAGTGGGTCTTAGCAGCCCAGGCATAATTAGGAAGCGTGGTGGGTTCCGCGCTCCAGATGGAGACTCAGCTGGAAGTTAAAGGGAAGAATGACAAGGAACTTTATGAATTGGAGCTGTAAGTTACCTCTTTGACAGAGAGAGCGAGATGGTGGTGGGGGACAGCCCCCAGTGAAATCAGAGGTGAGAGCACAAAGCAATACAGTAGGCAGACTCCGGTTTTGGGGGGAGATGCTCGAGAATATCCGGGTGGACTCCTGAGGCTCGATCCCGCATTTGCGTATGCCGAGCCTCCTTCCTCATGACCTTTGTCCAGAGTGGAATGCCTCCCCGGCTCCCGGCACATGATCAGTGCATGCTCAGTCACGATATCAGTGCCTGCTCAGCCACGTGATCACTGACGGCACAGTCACGTGATCAGCGCCTCTCAGTCACGTGATCACCGTATGATAAACACGTGATCAGTGAACGACCAGCCAGCTGATCACTGCATGCGCGGTCAGGTGGTCAGTTCCTGATCAGCCACCTGATCAGTGCGTGCACAGTCCCCTGATCAGCGCCTGTCAGTCACTGATCACTGCCTGATAAACACGTGATCAGTGCCCGAACAGACACGTCATCAGTGCATGCGCAGTCACGTGATCAGTGCATGATAGCCACGTGATCAGTGCGTGCACAGTCCCATGATCAGCACCTGTCAGTCACTGATCATTGCCTGATAAACACGTGATCAGTGCATGATGAGCCATGTGATCAGTGCCCGATCAGCCATGTCATCAGTGCATGCGCAGTCACGTCATCAGTGCATGATAGCCACGTGATCAGTGCCTGCTCAGTCACGTGATCTGGACTTGATCAGCCACGTGGTCAGTGCCTGCAGAGTCACGTGATCAGGGCCTGCTGAGCTGCGTGATTCCTGCCGGCTCATCTGCATGACAATTGCCATCTGAGCTTCGTGATTCCTGTCGGCTCATCTGCTTGACAATTGCCAGCTGAGCTGCGTGATTCCTGCCTGGTCACGTGCTTGATTATTGCCAGTTGAGCAGCATGATTCGTCACTGCTGAGCTCCATGCTTATTGCCTGCTGATTGCGTGGTTCGTGTCTGCTCAGCTCTTTGAGTATTGCCTCCTGAGGTCCCTGTTCGGTCGCCACCTGCCGGGGACCAGCCCCAACTGATCCAGGGTATTCGAAGGAGAGATGGCCTAGGCGACTATTTATATGCTAATCAGAGATGTCAAGAATAATAGTATGAGGAGAGCTCAGTAGGAAAATTCGGTGGAGAAAAGAGACTGAGGAGCTTGGTTTACGCGGAAGACCAATCAAACTTCAAGACACGAAGTTTGCACCACTTACGTAGGCCGCAGGCGCCCTCTCGAATGGCGAAAGGTGCCTCACCCTAGACACCTTCTCGAGTGGGTCTTAGCAGCCCAGGCATAATTAGGAAGCGTGGTGGGTTCCGCGCTCCAGATGGAGACTCAGCTGGAAGTTAAAGGGAAGAATGACAAGGAACTTTATGAATTGGAGCTGTAAGTTACCTCTTTGACAGAGAGAGCGAGATGGTGGTGGGGGACAGCCCCCAGTGAAATCAGAGGTGAGAGCACAAAGCAATACAGTAGGCAGACTCCGGTTTTTGGGGGGAGATGCTCGAGAATATCCGGGTGGACTCCTGAGGCTCGATCCCGCATTTGCGTATGCCGAGCCTCCTTCCTCATGACCTTTGTCCAGAGTGGAATGCCTCCCCGGCTCCCGGCACATGATCAGTGCATGCTCAGTCACGATATCAGTGCCTGCTCAGCCACGTGATCACTGACGGCACAGTCACGTGATCAGCGCCTCTCAGTCACGTGATCACCGTATGATAAACACGTGATCAGTGAACGACCAGCCAGGTGATCACTGCATGCGCGGTCAGGTGGTCAGTTCCTGATCAGCCACCTGATCAGTGCGTGCACAGTCCCCTGATCAGCGCCTGTCAGTCACTGATCACTGCCTGATAAACCCGTGATCAGTGCCCGAACAGCCACGTCATCAGTGCATGCGCAGTCACGTGATCAGTGCATGATAGCCACGTGATCAGTGCGTGCACAGTCCCATGATCAGCGCCTGTCAGTCACTGATCATTGCCTGAGAAACACGTGATCAGTGCATGATGAGCCATGTGATCAGTGCCCGATCAGCCACGTCATCAGTGCATGCGCAGTCACGTCATCAGTGCATGATAGCCACGTGATCAGTGCCTGCTCAGTCACGTGATCTGGACTTGATCAGCCACGTGATCAGTGCCTGCAGAGTCACGTGATCAGGGCCTGCTGAGCTGCGTGATTCCTGCCGGCTCATCTGCATGACAATTGCCATCTGAGCTGCGTGATTCCTGTCGGCTCATCTGCTTGACAATTGCCAGCTGAGCTGCGTGATTCCTGCCTGGTCACGTGCTTGATTATTGCCAGTTGAGCAGCATGATTCGTCACTGCTGAGCTCCATGCTTATTGCCTGCTGATTGCGTGGTTCGTGTCTGCTCAGCTCTTTGAGTATTGCCTCCTGAGGTCCCTGTTCGGTCGCCACCTGCCGGGGACCAGCCCCAACTGATCCAGGGTATTCGAAGGAGAGATGGCCTAGGCGACTATTTATATGCTAATCAGAGATGTCAAGAATAATAGTATGAGGAGAGCTCAGTAGGAAAATTCGGTGGAGAAAAGAGACTGAGGAGCTTGGTTTACGCGGAAGACCAATCAAACTTCAAGACAAGAAGTTTGCACCACTTACGTAGGCCGCAGGCGCCCTCTCGAATGGCGAAAGGTGCCTCACCCTAGACACCTTCTCGAGTGGGTCTTAGCAGCCCAGGCATAATTAGGAAGCGTGGTGGGTTCCGCGCTCCAGATGGAGACTCAGCTGGAAGTTAAAGGGAAGAATGACAAGGAACTTTATGAATTGGAGCTGTAAGTTACCTCTTTGACAGAGAGAGCGAGATGGTGGTGGGGGACAGCCCCCAGTGAAATCAGAGGTGAGAGCACAAAGCAATACAGTAGGCAGACTCCGGTTTTTTGGGGGGAGATGCTCGAGAATATCCGGGTGGACTCCTGAGGCTCGATCCCGCATTTGCGTATGCCGAGCCTCCTTCCTCATGACCTTTGTCCAGAGTGGAATGCCTCCCCGGCTCCCGGCACATGATCAGTGCATGCTCAGTCACGATATCAGTGCCTGCTCAGCCACGTGATCACTGACGGCACAGTCACGTGATCAGCGCCTCTCAGTCACGTGATCACCGTATGATAAACACGTGATCAGTGAACGACCAGCCAGGTGATCACTGCATGCGCGGTCAGGTGGTCAGTTCCTGATCAGCCACCTGATCAGTGCGTGCACAGTCCCCTGATCAGCGCCTGTCAGTCACTGATCACTGCCTGATAAACCCGTGATCAGTGCCCGAACAGCCACGTCATCAGTGCATGCGCAGTCACGTGATCAGTGCATGATAGCCACGTGATCAGTGCGTGCACAGTCCCATGATCAGCGCCTGTCAGTCACTGATCATTGCCTGAGAAACACGTGATCAGTGCATGATGAGCCATGTGATCAGTGCCCGATCAGCCACGTCATCAGTGCATGCGCAGTCACGTCATCAGTGCATGATAGCCACGTGATCAGTGCCTGCTCAGTCACGTGATCTGGACTTGATCAGCCACGTGATCAGTGCCTGCAGAGTCACGTGATCAGGGCCTGCTGAGCTGCGTGATTCCTGCCGGCTCATCTGCATGACAATTGCCATCTGAGCTGCGTGATTCCTGTCGGCTCATCTGCTTGACAATTGCCAGCTGAGCTGCGTGATTCCTGCCTGGTCACGTGCTTGATTATTGCCAGTTGAGCAGCATGATTCGTCACTGCTGAGCTCCATGCTTATTGCCTGCTGATTGCGTGGTTCGTGTCTGCTCAGCTCTTTGAGTATTGCCTCCTGAGGTCCCTGTTCGGTCGCCACCTGCCGGGGACCAGCCCCAACTGATCCAGGGTATTCGAAGGAGAGATGGCCTAGGCGACTATTTATATGCTAATCAGAGATGTCAAGAATAATAGTATGAGGAGAGCTCAGTAGGAAAATTCGGTGGAGAAAAGAGACTGAGGAGCTTGGTTTACGCGGAAGACCAATCAAACTTCAAGACAAGAAGTTTGCACCACTTACGTAGGCCGCAGGCGCCTCTCGAATGGCGAAAGGTGCCTCACCCTAGACACCTTCTCGAGTGGGTCTTAGCAGCCCAGGCATAATTAGGAAGCGTGGTGGGTTCCGCGCTCCAGATGGAGACTCAGCTGGAAGTTAAAGGGAAGAATGACAAGGAACTTTATGAATTGGAGCTGTAAGTTACCTCTTTGACAGAGAGAGCGAGATGGTGGTGGGGGACAGCCCCAGTGAAATCAGAGGTGAGAGCACAAAGCAATACAGTAGGCAGACTCCGGTTTTGGGGGGAGATGCTCGAGAATATCCGGGTGGACTCCTGAGGCTCGATCCCGCATTTGCGTATGCCGAGCCTCCTTCCTCATGACCTTTGTCCAGAGTGGAATGCCTCCCCGGCTCCCGGCACATGATCAGTGCATGCTCAGTCACGATATCAGTGCCTGCTCAGCCACGTGATCACTGACGGCACAGTCACGTGATCAGCGCCTCTCAGTCACGTGATCACCGTATGATAAACACGTGATCAGTGAACGACCAGCCAGGTGATCACTGCATGCGCGGTCAGGTGGTCAGTTCCTGATCAGCCACCTGATCAGTGCGTGCACAGTCCCTGATCAGCGCCTGTCAGTCACTGATCACTGCCTGATAAACCCGTGATCAGTGCCCGAACAGCCACGTCATCAGTGCATGCGCAGTCACGTGATCAGTGCATGATAGCCACGTGATCAGTGCGTGCACAGTCCCATGATCAGCGCCTGTCAGTCACTGATCATTGCCTGAAAACACGTGATCAGTGCATGATGAGCCATGTGATCAGTGCCCGATCAGCCACGTCATCAGTGCATGCGCAGTCACGTCATCAGTGCATGATAGCCACGTGATCAGTGCCTGCTCAGTCACGTGATCTGGACTTGATCAGCCACGTGATCAGTGCCTGCAGAGTCACGTGATCAGGGCCTGCTGAGCTGCGTGATTCCTGCCGGCTCATCTGCATGACAATTGCCATCTGAGCTGCGTGATTCCTGTCGGCTCATCTGCTTGACAATTGCCAGCTGAGCTGCGTGATTCCTGCCTGGTCACGTGCTTGATTATTGCCAGTTGAGCAGCATGATTCGTCACTGCTGAGCTCCATGCTTATTGCCTGCTGATTGCGTGGTTCGTGTCTGCTCAGCTCTTTGAGTATTGCCTCCTGAGGTCCCTGTTCGGTCGCCACCTGCCGGGGACCAGCCCCAACTGATCCAGGGTATTCGAAGGAGAGATGGCCTAGGCGACTATTTATATGCTAATCAGAGATGTCAAGAATAATAGTATGAGGAGAGCTCAGTAGGAAAATTCGGTGGAGAAAAGAGACTGAGGAGCTTGGTTTACGCGGAAGACCAATCAAACTTCAAGACAAGAAGTTTGCACCACTTACGTAGGCCGCAGGCGCCCTCTCGAATGGCGAAAGGTGCCTCACCCTAGACACCTTCTCGAGTGGGTCTTAGCAGCCCAGGCATAATTAGGAAGCGTGGTGGGTTCCGCGCTCCAGATGGAGACTCAGCTGGAAGTTAAAGGGAAGAATGACAAGGAACTTTATGAATTGGAGCTGTAAGTTACCTCTTTGACAGAGAGAGCGAGATGGTGGTGGGGGACAGCCCCCAGTGAAATCAGAGGTGAGAGCACAAAGCAATACAGTAGGCAGACTCCGGTTTTTTGGGGGAGATGCTCGAGAATATCCGGGTGGACTCCTGAGGCTCGATCCCGCATTTGCGTATGCCGAGCCTCCTTCCTCATGACCTTTGTCCAGAGTGGAATGCCTCCCCGGCTCCCGGCACATGATCAGTGCATGCTCAGTCACGATATCAGTGCCTGCTCAGCCACGTGATCACTGACGGCACAGTCACGTGATCAGCGCCTCTCAGTCACGTGATCACCGTATGATAAACACGTGATCAGTGAACGACCAGCCAGGTGATCACTGCATGCGCGGTCAGGTGGTCAGTTCCTGATCAGCCACCTGATCAGTGCGTGCACAGTCCCCTGATCAGCGCCTGTCAGTCACTGATCACTGCCTGATAAACCCGTGATCAGTGCCCGAACAGCCACGTCATCAGTGCATGCGCAGTCACGTGATCAGTGCATGATAGCCACGTGATCAGTGCGTGCACAGTCCCATGATCAGCGCCTGTCAGTCACTGATCATTGCCTGAGAAACACGTGATCAGTGCATGATGAGCCATGTGATCAGTGCCCGATCAGCCACGTCATCAGTGCATGCGCAGTCACGTCATCAGTGCATGATAGCCACGTGATCAGTGCCTGCTCAGTCACGTGATCTGGACTTGATCAGCCACGTGATCAGTGCCTGCAGAGTCACGTGATCAGGGCCTGCTGAGCTGCGTGATTCCTGCCGGCTCATCTGCATGACAATTGCCATCTGAGCTGCGTGATTCCTGTCGGCTCATCTGCTTGACAATTGCCAGCTGAGCTGCGTGATTCCTGCCTGGTCACGTGCTTGATTATTGCCAGTTGAGCAGCATGATTCGTCACTGCTGAGCTCCATGCTTATTGCCTGCTGATTGCGTGGTTCGTGTCTGCTCAGCTCTTTGAGTATTGCCTCCTGAGGTCCCTGTTCGGTCGCCACCTGCCGGGGACCAGCCCCAACTGATCCAGGGTATTCGAAGGAGAGATGGCCTAGGCGACTATTTATATGCTAATCAGAGATGTCAAGAATAATAGTATGAGGAGAGCTCAGTAGGAAAATTCGGTGGAGAAAAGAGACTGAGGAGCTTGGTTTACGCGGAAGACCAATCAAACTTCAAGACAAGAAGTTTGCACCACTTACGTAGGCCGCAGGCGCCCTCTCGAATGGCGAAAGGTGCCTCACCCTAGACACCTTCTCGAGTGGGTCTTAGCAGCCCAGGCATAATTAGGAAGCGTGGTGGGTTCCGCGCTCCAGATGGAGACTCAGCTGGAAGTTAAAGGGAAGAATGACAAGGAACTTTATGAATTGGAGCTGTAAGTTACCTCTTTGACAGAGAGAGCGAGATGGTGGTGGGGGACAGCCCCCAGTGAAATCAGAGGTGAGAGCACAAAGCAATACAGTAGGCAGACTCCGGTTTTGGGGGAGATGCTCGAGAATATCCGGGTGGACTCCTGAGGCTCGATCCCGCATTTGCGTATGCCGAGCCTCCTTCCTCATGACCTTTGTCCAGAGTGGAATGCCTCCCCGGCTCCCGGCACATGATCAGTGCATGCTCAGTCACGATATCAGTGCCTGCTCAGCCACGTGATCACTGACGGCACAGTCACGTGATCAGCGCCTCTCAGTCACGTGATCACCGTATGATAAACACGTGATCAGTGAACGACCAGCCAGGTGATCACTGCATGCGCGGTCAGGTGGTCAGTTCCTGATCAGCCACCTGATCAGTGCGTGCACAGTCCCCTGATCAGCGCCTGTCAGTCACTGATCACTGCCTGATAAACCCGTGATCAGTGCCCGAACAGCCACGTCATCAGTGCATGCGCAGTCACGTGATCAGTGCATGATAGCCACGTGATCAGTGCGTGCACAGTCCCATGATCAGCGCCTGTCAGTCACTGATCATTGCCTGATAAACACGTGATCAGTGCATGATGAGCCATGTGATCAGTGCCCGATCAGTCACGTCATCAGTGCATGATAGCCACGTGATCAGTGCCTGCTCAGTCACGTGATCTGGACTTGATCAGCCACGTGATCAGTGCCTGCAGAGTCACGTGATCAGGGCCTGCTGAGCTGCGTGATTCCTGCCGGCTCATCTGCATGACAATTGCCATCTGAGCTGCGTGATTCCTGTCGGCTCATCTGCTTGACAATTGCCAGCTGAGCTGCGTGATTCCTGCCTGGTCACGTGCTTGATTATTGCCAGTTGAGCAGCATGATTCGTCACTGCTGAGCTCCATGCTTATTGCCTGCTGATTGCGTGGTTCGTGTCTGCTCAGCTCTTTGAGTATTGCCTCCTGAGGTCCCTGTTCGGTCGCCACCTGCCGGGGACCAGCCCCAACTGATCCAGGGTATTCGAAGGAGAGATGGCCTAGGCGACTATTTATATGCTAATCAGAGATGTCAAGAATAATAGTATGAGGAGAGCTCAGTAGGAAAATTCGGTGGAGAAAAGAGACTGAGGAGCTTGGTTTACGCGGAAGACCAATCAAACTTCAAGACAAGAAGTTTGCACCACTTACGTAGGCCGCAGGCGCCTCTCGAATGGCGAAAGGTGCCTCACCCTAGACACCTTCTCGAGTGGGTCTTAGCAGCCCAGGCATAATTAGGAAGCGTGGTGGGTTCCGCGCTCCAGATGGAGACTCAGCTGGAAGTTAAAGGGAAGAATGACAAGGAACTTTATGAATTGGAGCTGTAAGTTACCTCTTTGACAGAGAGAGCGAGATGGTGGTGGGGGACAGCCCCCAGTGAAATCAGAGGTGAGAGCACAAAGCAATACAGTAGGCAGACTCCGGTTTTTGGGGGGAGATGCTCGAGAATATCCGGGTGGACTCCTGAGGCTCGATCCCGCATTTGCGTATGCCGAGCCTCCTTCCTCATGACCTTTGTCCAGAGTGGAATGCCTCCCCGGCTCCCGGCACATGATCAGTGCATGCTCAGTCACGATATCAGTGCCTGCTCAGCCACGTGATCACTGACGGCACAGTCACGTGATCAGCGCCTCTCAGTCACGTGATCACCGTATGATAAACACGTGATCAGTGAACGACCAGCCAGGTGATCACTGCATGCGCGGTCAGGTGGTCAGTTCCTGATCAGCCACCTGATCAGTGCGTGCACAGTCCCCTGATCAGCGCCTGTCAGTCACTGATCACTGCCTGATAAACCCGTGATCAGTGCCCGAACAGCCACGTCATCAGTGCATGCGCAGTCACGTGATCAGTGCATGATAGCCACGTGATCAGTGCGTGCACAGTCCCGTGATCAGCGCCTGTCAGTCACTGATCATTGCCTGACAAACACGTGATCAGTGCATGATGAGCCATGTGATCAGTGCCCGATCAGCCACGTCATCAGTGCATGCGCAGTCACGTCATCAGTGCATGATAGCCACGTGATCAGTGCCTGCTCAGTCACGTGATCTGGACTTGATCAGCCACGTGATCAGTGCCTGCAGAGTCACGTGATCAGGGCCTGCTGAGCTGCGTGATTCCTGCCCGCTCATCTGCATGACAATTGCCATCTGAGCTGCGTGATTCCTGTCGGCTCATCTGCTTGACAATTCCCAGCTGAGCTGCGTGATTCCTGCCTGGTCACGTGCTTGATTATTGCCAGTTGAGCAGCATGATTCGTCACTGCTGAGCTCCATGCTTATTGCCTGCTGATTGCGTGGTTCGTGTCTGCTCAGCTCTTTGAGTATTGCCTCCTGAGGTCCCTGTTCGGTCGCCACCTGCCGGGGACCAGCCCCAACTGATCCAGGGTATTCGAAGGAGAGATGGCCTAGGCGACTATTTATATGCTAATCAGAGATGTCAAGAATAATAGTATGAGGAGAGCTCAGTAGGAAAATTCGGTGGAGAAAAGAGACTGAGGAGCTTGGTTTACGCGGAAGACCAATCAAACTTCAAGACAAGAAGTTTGCACCACTTACGTAGGCCGCAGGCGCCCTCTCGAATGGCGAAAGGTGCCTCACCCTGGACACCTTCTCGAGTGGGTCTTAGCAGCCCAGGCATAATTAGGAAGCGTGGTGGGTTCCGCGCTCCAGATGGAGACTCAGCTGGAAGTTAAAGGGAAGAATGACAAGGAACTTTATGAATTGGAGCTGTAAGTTACCTCTTTGACAGAGAGAGCGAGATGGTGGTGGGGGACAGGCCCCAGTGAAATCAGAGGTGAGAGCACAAAGCAATACAGTAGGCAGACTCCGGTTTTTTTGGGGGGGAGATGCTCGAGAATATCCGGGTGGACTCCTGAGGCTCGATCCCGCATTTGCGTATGCCGAGCCTCCTTCCTCATGACCTTTGTCCAGAGTGGAATGCCTCCCCGGCTCCCGGCACATTATCAGTGCATGCTCAGTCACGATATCAGTGCCTGCTCAGCCACGTGATCACTGACGGCACAGTCACGTGATCAGCGCCTCTCAGTCACGTGATCACCGTATGATAAACACGTGATCAGTGAACGACCAGCCAGGTGATCACTGCATGCGCGGTCAGGTGGTCAGTTCCTGATCAGCCACCTGATCAGTGCGTGCACAGTCCCCTGATCAGCGCCTGTCAGTCACTGATCACTGCCTGATAAACCCGTGATCAGTGCCCGAACAGCCACGTCATCAGTGCATGCGCAGTCACGTGATCAGTGCATGATAGCCACGTGATCAGTGCGTGCACAGTCCCATGATCAGCGCCTGTCAGTCACTGATCATTGCCTGAGAAACACGTGATCAGTGCATGATGAGCCATGTGATCAGTGCTGCCACGTCAGTGCATGCGTCATCATCAGTGCATGATAGCCACGTGATCAGTGCCTGCTCAGTCACGTGATCTGGACTTGATCAGCCACGTGATCAGTGCCTGCAGAGTCACGTGATCAGGGCCTGCTGAGCTGCGTGATTCCTGCCGGCTCATCTGCATGACAATTGCCATCTGAGCTGCGTGATTCCTGTCGGCTCATCTGCTTGACAATTGCCAGCTGAGCTGCGTGATTCCTGCCTGGTCACGTGCTTGATTATTGCCAGTTGAGCAGCATGATTCGTCACTGCTGAGCTCCATGCTTATTGCCTGCTGATTGCGTGGTTCGTGTCTGCTCAGCTCTTTGAGTATTGCCTCCTGGGGTCCCTGTTCGGTCGCCACCTGCCGGGGACCAGCCCCAACTGATCCAGGGTATTCGAAGGAGAGATGGCCTAGGCGACTATTTATATGCTAATCAGAGATGTCAAGGATAATAGTATGAGGAGAGCTCAGTAGGAAAATTCGGTGGAGAAAAGAGACTGAGGAGCTTGGTTTACGCGGAAGACCAATCAAACTTCAAGACAAGAAGTTTGCACCACTTACGTAGGCCGCAGGCGCCCTCTCGAATGGCGAAAGGTGCCTCACCCTAGACACCTTCTCGAGTGGGTCTTAGCAGCCCAGGCATAATTAGGAAGCGTGGTGGGTTCCGCGCTCCAGATGGAGACTCAGCTGGAAGTTAAAGGGAAGAATGACAAGGAACTTTATGAATTGGAGCTGTAAGTTACCTCTTTGACAGAGAGAGCGAGATGGTGGTGGGGGACAGCCCCCAGTGAAATCAGAGGTGAGAGCACAAAGCAATACAGTAGGCAGACTCCGGTTTTTGGGGGGAGATGCTCGAGAATATCCGGGTGGACTCCTGAGGCTCGATCCCGCATTTGCGTATGCCGAGCCTCCTTCCTCATGACCTTTGTCCAGAGTGGAATGCCTCCCCGGCTCCCGGCACATGATCAGTGCATGCTCAGTCACGATATCAGTGCCTGCTCAGCCACGTGATCACTGACGGCACAGTCACGTGATCAGCGCCTCTCAGTCACGTGATCACCGTATGATAAACACGTGATCAGTGAACGACCAGCCACGTGATCACTGCATGCGCGGTCAGGTGGTCAGTTCCTGATCAGCCACCTGATCAGTGCGTGCACAGTCCCCTGATCAGCGCCTGTCAGTCACTGATCACTGCCTGATAAACACGTGATCAGTGCCCGAACAGCCACGTCATCAGTGCATGCGCAGTCACGTGATCAGTGCATGATAGCCACGTGATCAGTGCGTGCACAGTCCCATGATCAGCGCCTGTCAGTCACTGATCATTGCCTGATAAACACGTGATCAGTGCATGATGGTCATGTGATCAGTGCCGATCAGTCCATCGTCATCAGTGCATGATAGCCACGTGATCAGTT